>NW_019385374.1:0-53326 GCF_000671375.1 Centruroides sculpturatus
GGTGGAACCTTTTCATTTTTGCTCACCTCAGTTATGATATTATTATTCTTTTTATTTTTTTTTAATTTTTCATATATTCATTGTGTAGATTACAATAAAAATATTATCTTAGTTCTGTTGCATAAAAAAAGGGGGTTATTCAAATTATAATAGTTTATCCTGTTCTCCTGAAATAATGTGTGTGAATATTCCAAAAGCTATCAAACAAATTAGTTCATGTTATTGCATTTTTAAAGATGTTAAACACACAAGGCAGTTACAATAATTTCTACTAATTGTTTACATTTTAAATTTACCTTATTACTTCACATTTAAGCTGCATTTTTTATTCCAGTTTTTAAGGCATAAAATCAGGGTGCAGCTTAAATTCAAAGCAAATATTTTAACTTCTTATTTCTGTCAATTTCCCCCTTCCAACTATTGGGTCTTTGCTTTATGTTCTACGCATGCGAATAGTATTATGATTGCTGATAGCAATACCACTGAAAAAAAACCACTATTTGATAGCAGCTGTTTAGAATTGAATTTTAAATTTTTTATTATTCATATTCATTAATAATGGAAAAACAGTTTACATATGATGCTGAATTCAAAAGAAAAATTATATTGTGCCAAAGAAATTGGAAATTGTGCATTTAAAAATTTCTTAGAGAAAAATGCTTTTATCAAAACTTAAAAAACAATAAGAACAAAAATAGTGCTAATTAAAAAAGCATTTTTCTTTTCTCTTTGACAATTTGAAGTTATTGTTCATTTTAAAAAATTTTATCATTTATTTTGATATATATGTATAAAATTTTCAATATAATTATTTTTAATGTATTTTGTAGAGTTTTTCGTGTTATTAACATCGATAATGAGGAAAATAAAGCTAAAGGCTGTTCCAATATACAATCTCATCATCCATATTCAGTAAGCAATATATGATTTTAATTGTAGAAATGATTTTTATTTATCCAATGAATTATTTGAATTTTAATTTGAATATTCACAAAATTAAAAACTGTTTTGAAAATTAATTAATTAATTTTTATTTTATTTATTTATTTTTCCTATTAAAATAGATCAATATGAGAATAAATTATTTTTAAAATAATACAAAACAAATGAAAATTAACCATTTACATTAGAACATTGTATTATATTTTTAAATTTTTGGTTGTCTGAGGATGATGAACATAAATTCATTGTAAGCAGTATTAATGCTGCACTCAGTGTGCTTAAACTTCTTTTTATATGATATTTGGTGTGAGGTTCAAGCTGTATTGTATATCAAATTAAAAAATACAACTGAATGACTTAAAAGACTTTACTGTATAAAAATATAATACAGTGGGTGATTGTTTAACGAACATAATCTGTTCCAAGACTTTGTTTACTATCCGAATTATTTATTAACCGATTATCAATTTACCATAGGTTTTTATGGGAATTTGATTAATTTGTTCTGGAGACCATCAAAAATAAAAAAATATATACTTTCTTACTACATTTATTTATATATAATACACAGTCTTATACACATATATACACAGTCTTGCATTTTTATTAGTCATGTTTTTTTCCGTTTGTGGGGGTTAAAGAATCCGTCTAATGTCGATCGCTTTTCTCTCTCCTTCAGAATTTTTTAGACGTAATTAATAGCATTGTAATTATAGAGATCCCTAAGCCTATTAACCTCAACCTGGTTTGAATGCCATTCTAAGACCATTGTTCTGATATCCTCCTACTTCTTCAAAAGATCTTTAATAGCAGATATCAGCATTAATCCTCTTTTTCATAAGAAAACATATCTCGCCGACTTTCTTGATGTTCTTCATTCAAGAGTTCTTGGCATTCTTCTATTGTCAGATCAGTTTTAGGTTCCATTATGAGCTCTTCAATGTTCTTTATTTCTCAGATGTGATTTTTGTTACTCCTTAAGCTGCTTGAGTCTTCTTGATTATACAGTATCTTTCTTTGATAAGATTGAACTGTGGCCTACTATACATCTGTTCAAGCCATACTGCTTAGTGACATCGGGAATCTTCTTCCTACTCTCTACCTTTGCTATTGTGAGAGTCAAAATTTAGTTAATTTTATAAAATAAATTTATTCCTTACCTACAAAATTGAAATATAGAGGCCGTGGGAATTTTATGTCTTAATATAAACATTCTCACGAGGAATCCGTGCATAGTTTACACTTACATGCAAAATTCATCATATTGTTGTCATTCTAACACCACCTTTAACCTCACACCTGCTAAAACCATTGATCACCTGACTAATTTTCCCACCACAAAAGATATAAAAGCCCTCCTCCTTCCCCTCTCGGGAATCACTGATCGTGAGTCGAAACGTCGAAATTGGACATCGTCTTCCCCATCGCAGGCCTACCCCACCATAGAACCTTGTGCCACACCCCGAATCCATTTGGACGATATTACGGAAGAATATCCCACTGATATATGCAAAGAGGTATGAACGCATATTTGTAAACTCTCTCTCTGCCATCCGCGCAGTAGCAGGATAGGTTGTTATAACAGAACTTAGAGTAATTAGGTTTGTAATTTTTTCGTAGATGATTGTAATAAACTCTTGTTTTGTTTTTAAATAGTGTCTTTACTCGACTTAGCCAACATCTTATCGTCGACCCCTCTGACTCTCCTCCACTCATGTAACGCGTAACTGAACATAAATACCATCCTTGACAAGAAAGTAGGTCACTGACCAACTGTCGGAAAGGAGAGGAATTCCCAACCCCCGGCAGCTCACACTATTATACTCTCACCTTTCAAAAATAAAAACTGACACAAAAACTTAAATGAGTGTCCACCCGACAGTCTCACAAATACTATAAAAGAATTGTTTTTGTCAGAAAAATAAAAGGCTGGAATTACAAGGGAGAGTTTCAAAGTTCGGAGGAATACTATCTGATCAATATATATCGGGTTGGACATTGATGTCAATGGTATTCATTATTTTACATTGCTTCCTCTCCTGTTTGTTCTTTGAGGTGTTTGTTATCCGAACATGTGTTCGTTGTCTGAACATAAAAATCTTTCACAAAAGTGTTTGTTATCCAATTTGTTTGTTAACCAATCGCCCACTGTAATTGACAATGACAAAAAATACTGAATAACAAATTATACAACATAAAATAAACTTTTCAAATTATTATGATTGATTATTCCATTTTAATATTTTTGTAAGTAATTTTCTAGAGAAATTACCAGTACTAGTACTAATGAGTATCACCACTAAACCGGAAACCCAAAGGTTTAGTGGTGATACTTATTTGTAAGTAATGCATGTATAGTGTTTATAATAGTATGTATTAAATTTAAGCTATATAAATTTGAGTACACAAATTCATTTAAATAGTTTATTATACTCTATAAAGTTAATAATTTTTTGTAAAATTTTGTATCATATTATTAAAACAGTGTATTATTGAAGAGATTTTTAATTGCTCTATTTTAATAATGAAAGTATTCTTTTAATCATAACACAGAAATGTTAATTTATATCGGGTGTCAAACTGGCAGTCCCGATGTAATTTTTTTGTGGCCCATGGCCACGATACTCTGAAATTAAATAAAACAGCTTACAGATCAAGACTAACATAAACATCTATCTGCCATAATGAAGATTGTTTGTTCTCAGTCTTTGAATCCATGCTGTATTGTATATCAAATTAAAAAATACAACTGAATGACTTAAAAGACTTTACTGTATAAAAATATAATACAGTGGGTGATTGTTTAACGAACATAATCTGTTCCAAGACTTTGTTTACTATCCGAATTATTTATTAACCGATTATCAATTTACCATAGGTTTTTATGGGAATTTGATTAATTTGTTCTGGAGACCATCAAAAATAAAAAAATATATACTTTCTTACTACATTTATTTATATATAATACACAGTCTTATACACATATATACACAGTCTNGTATTTATATTTTCAACAGTTTGGATATTTTAATATAGTTTAATTTTATTATGTATTAATTTATATAATTCATTTCTTGTTGGGATCACTGGCTATATTCCAATTAGCCGATTCTTGAAAATTCCATAATCCCGTGTCTGCAGATTATTTTATGCTACCAGTAATTCAATAATCCTAAATTTAGGGTTTAATTATATTTATTTTGGTTGATTACATACATAAATAGATGCATTTCAGACCAACTTATATTTTATGGCTTTTTGTCAGTAACTAAAATTATTAAGAGCTAGGTATAAGTACAAAATTAATTAAAAATAAAAAATAAAATAAAACATAATAGTAATATCTTACTTTGTATTGAATCAACNCCATGGCCACGATACTCTGAAATTAAATAAAACAGCTTACAGATCAAGACTAACATAAACATCTATCTGCCATAATGAAGATTGTTTGTTCTCAGTCTTTGAATCCAGATATCGGAAAACTAGGAAGAGGAAGTTAACACTGGCAAGTTTCCAGTCGGGCAGATCTACATAGGGACTAGTAGGGCTTAAGCCCTATTAGCCCTATGTAGCTCATTGTTAATAAAAAAGTATTAAAAATTTATGATGATAATTTAATATTTGTGGACCCTTGACACTTGAGGGTCCACAAAAATTAAATTAAATTATCATCATAAATTTTTAATACATTTTCATTAACGATGAGCACTTATCATATAGTAAAAATAGTTAATAAGTTAGGTTAGGTTTGGCAAAAATGGGGTCCCATTGGACTTCAATAAACCTTAGGCCCTGAAAAACCTAGATCTGTCTGTTTCCGGTGTAAACAATTTATTTTAGATTTATAAATACGAACATTAAATAAAATAAATGTTTAAATAAAAGTAATACTATATATATATATTGTTGAGTTGCATTCACTGAACTACATAATGTGTTTTAATTGCCCTATCTATATTCCTGCATTCTCACTTCAAATTATAATCTTAAGAAGATTTGTAAGTGTAATGTGGCCCGTGGGAATTTTACCAGTCGCATTAATGGCTTGTTGTTTAAATGAGTTTGACACACCTTATTTATATTGTACAGTTTTAAACATTAATTGCCTAAAATGCATTTAAAAGCATAGGCAAAGTATTTTGATAAATTTGAAAATAAGAAATTTAAAATTTTGTCAAAAGATTAATCTATTGAAANTTACTTTCAGAATTGTACTACTGTTGATTTTTTTGGGAGTTATGTAGATAATTATTTAATAATTTATATCTTAAACATAACACTAAACCTGGAGTTTTATTTAATATTTCATCAAATTTAATCATAACCAATTCAGCTAATTTTGGTCCTATTTTAGATCCCACATTTATATCTTCCAGTTGTATAAAAAATTTTCTTGCTATTTCAAATAATTATGATCATATGAGAATTTAATCAGTTCAGTTAGCCAATTATCAATTTGAGTAGTTCATTCAATAGTATTAAGGTTGTATTATATTGTCTTGGATTATATGAGATAAATGTAAAAAATGTGATTCTTTATTATATATTTTGCATAGACTAATATGTATACTAACATGGTTTATTGACAACAATATAAAAATGGATCATTACTTTAATGAAAAAATAGTCAAATCTTTAGTTTAGATTTTGAAGATAATATTTAATTAGAACTATATAATAAATTTAATTTTTGTTTTCTTTATTTATTTTTAGTTGACATCAAATTGTTCTATTAGTACAAGTTACAGTTCTATTGTGAGCAATGATGATGGATTTCTAAATGAACTTGATGATAAATTTGTAAGCAAATATCTTTATTTTTATCATACACAAAATAGTTTACATAAATTATTATATTTATTATTATAATGTTTATGTGTATTTTAATATAAAACTTCAGAGTTTGTCATTATTAGAAATGCTTATTTGGTTTTTTTTCTATAACTTTACCTAGTAATTAATTTAATATTATTATTCAAAATCATAATCTGGAAAATGTTGTTTGCTTAAATTTTTGATAAATGATTTTTTTCATGTAAATTATAAAATAATAATGCAAATGTGCAATGAAAAATTAAAGAAAATTTATTTTACTTTTGATATTTCATGTAAAATTCAATAAATCAAAGAAATCAAATAAAGAATAATAATTTAACTTATTGATGTTTTTTATGTAATTAAATTGTATTATTTCATATCTAATAAATAATGAACAAAATACACCATTCGATTTAACTTAAAAGCTGGAACAATTGGTGTCAGCTTTTAAGTTAATTTAAATAATGATTTATTCATAGGTAAAAAACAGAAGACTAAAACAGAATAAAATTTTTTATGCTAATAAATTTCTTTGAAAGTAAAAAGAAAAATTTTATTAATTTTTAGATTTGGCTTTTGCTCCCAACATCATAAAAAACTGTTATGTCTTTTATGATGTTGAGAGTGGCTATCTTAAGTTACAGTCAATTTTATATTGTATATTCAAAATAAATAATAATGAATTTTAATTGTATCATTAATAACCATTAGAATGTTACAGAATCAAACAACAGTTTAAATTAAAATAAATCAGATGATTATGTGAGAATGCAGTAGTATATTCATATAAATTAAACTTGACTCATCCAGCAATCCAGCAAAAACATGTTTTTGCTGGATTATTGGGAGAGTCAAGTTTAATTATATACGTATAATCTACTTATTAACAGCGTAGTATGTTTATATGTTATCAAAAACAACATATTAGTTTTTATCAAATATTTAACTTATCAACACAAAATATTAAATCATTTAAGATGTAGCAGATTATTTAGACATAATTTTATCGTTCTCTTTTTTTATGTGAGATTAAAACTTTACAGACAAGGTACAGACATTCCAAGAGACTTTCTAATTTCAGAAGACCTAAGCAAAGTAGTAGTTAAATGAGTAGAGAATCCAATGATTGCTCTATTTAACAACCACTGGATAAAATTAGATGAATTACTTATTATATGGAGGGATGAGTGACAGATAAATGACATTATGAAGGATTAATATATCCTTCATAATGTCATTTATGAAGGATATATTCTCTCTGGCATTAAGCTTAACATTTACTAAATTAACAAGTCTGTAATTTACCAGTTTAAATACTACTGTAATTGAAATACATGAAGATAAGAAAAAGTTTAAAGAAATTGAGAAAATAATATACAGTGGTACCTTGGTGCTCAAATCATTCAGAACTCAAACAATTTAGTATTCAAACACATTTTCAGGGGAAAAAATTGCATGATTCTTGACTTGAACAATCACAACCCACTGGAANCAGAAGACTAAAACAGAATAAAATTTTTTATGCTAATAAATTTCTTTGAAAGTAAAAAGAAAAATTTTATTAATTTTTAGATTTGGCTTTTGCTCCCAACATCATAAAAAACTGTTATGTCTTTTATGATGTTGAGAGTGGCTATCTTAAGTTACAGTCAATTTTATATTGTATATTCAAAATAAATAATAATGAATTTTAATTGTATCATTAATAACCATTAGAATGTTACAGAATCAAACAACAGTTTAAATTAAAATAAATCAGATGATTATGTGAGAATGCAGTAGTATATTCATATAAATTAAACTTGACTCATCCAGCAATCCAGCAAAAACATGTTTTTGCTGGATTATTGGGAGAGTCAAGTTTAATTATATACGTATAATCTACTTATTAACAGCGTAGTATGTTTATATGTTATCAAAAACAACATATTAGTTTTTATCAAATATTTAACTTATCAACACAAAATATTAAATCATTTAAGATGTAGCAGATTATTTAGACATAATTTTATCGTTCTCTTTTTTTATGTGAGATTAAAACTTTACAGACAAGGTACAGACATTCCAAGAGACTTTCTAATTTCAGAAGACCTAAGCAAAGTAGTAGTTAAATGAGTAGAGAATCCAATGATTGCTCTATTTAACAACCACTGGATAAAATTAGATGAATTACTTATTATATGGAGGGATGAGTGACAGATAAATGACATTATGAAGGATTAATATATCCTTCATAATGTCATTTATGAAGGATATATTCTCTCTGGCATTAAGCTTAACATTTACTAAATTAACAAGTCTGTAATTTACCAGTTTAAATACTACTGTAATTGAAATACATGAAGATAAGAAAAAGTTTAAAGAAATTGAGAAAATAATATACAGTGGTACCTTGGTGCTCAAATCATTCAGAACTCAAACAATTTAGTATTCAAACACATTTTCAGGGGAAAAAATTGCATGATTCTTGACTTGAACAATCACAACCCACTGGAACAAATTTTTAGTTAATAACAAATATTTTTATTTTAACTTTATTATTTTAAGAGTATATTTACTCTTAAGCTATAAAATAAAAATTAACTTTTTCATGGCTGACAAAATTATTCTATAAAAGTGAGCAATTTAAAAATAAGATGAAACCTTAGAGCTAGTATCTTCATCAGACAAAATTATGCTTAGTCCAGTTTGTTTTTTCACTTAATGCAGACTGAACACAATCAACATGTTTTGCAATCGTTCAAAGTTGATGAAGTATTTTAATAATACGTGTCTGTGACACGTTAAGATTTGTTACATGTTCACGAATTGTTACACATCAATTTTTTTTAACAATTTCTTTTTGCAGGTTTTCTTCATTGATAGCTTTTGGGCACTTGTCTGTTGTATATCATTTAGTTCAAAATGCATGCTGAGTTTACAAACTTCTTGTTAAATTGTGTTAAATTCTAGTTTAAATGATTAACCCATTCCGCACCCCAAGAGTACAATTAATCTAATTTATATTATTTCTTATTGAAAATATTTGTTTGGTACTCAGACTTCTGGAATGAATTAAGTTTGAGTATCAGTGTACCACTATATCGCAAAAATATGTAAAGTGCATTACAAAGCAATGCAAACACTAAGATTGGATTATTAAAGGTGGTCTAGGTTGGAACTCCTAGTATAATAATATAGATATCTTTTCCATATATTATGTTTTGATTTATTTTTATAATAATAAAAAAAAAAATATGTATTGCTCAATAATATATTAAGTTCTTTCTGTAGTAGACATTATTAAATACAATATTTAATATTCAGTTTTCAAAAATATTTTATTTTATATATATAAGACTATATCTGTTGTCTTTATTGATTGGAATAAAATTTTAAACTGCATGTTAAATGCTTATAAAATTCATTTATAAATATTTAATAACTTAGAAATGGATTTTCTATGATTTAAATGGATTAAACTTAGTAATTTCAATAAATTAAAAAAACAATGAGTATAGAGGTAAGAATCTAATATGAAATAAAACTTTATTTTTATTTATGCTATGTTTTTATAGTAATACTTAATCAACATAATGTAATAAAGCTGAGTTTTACTATAAAATTTAAATATATTTATACTATATTTTCATTTATGCTTTTTAATTTTTTAGGATGAAAATTCAGAAATGCCATTCAAGTATACAAATCTTATCACTAAGCCTTTAAAAATTTCAACTTCTGAAAATTTAGAAAAAAATATAGATGCTAGTACTTTTGAGTCATGTTGTGTAAAATCAACATTACAGCAGAATGAAGTAATTATTTTATATTTACTCTTAAAATATAAAATAAAAATTAAATTTATATTGTTTTAAATTTACTTTTCTTACTCATGTTTTATGTTGTTCTGCCTTATTTCCAGTTTGTTTTGTTTTTTAATGTATTAAGGCTAGAAATTTAAATTCAGAGTTATAAACAAAGTTAACAATTTACAGTATTATTTTCTAAATGTCTAACTGTTAGTATTAGAATTTTCTTCAATATCTTATTGTTAAAATAATATTCCAATATAATGATGGGTTTGAATGGAGTTATGCCAATATTTAAAAAATAATTTAATATTTCTTTATTCTAACATATAGTGTATGAGCAATTATTTACTGTGACATTGTCACAATGCCAGGCTTCAATTTTTCATCACAATGCATTTACATTTAGTAGTGTATTGCCCCTGTACATCATACTTTTCCACTTAAAAATAAAGTCATGCTGCTCTGTTTAAGAGAAAATTTTTGAATTGAAAAAGTATGACTTCTGACCCAAAGCGGAAGTTTATATATAGTTAATCACATCCTCCTGGTCCTGGTTCCATATATAGTTAATCACATCCTCCTGGTCCTGGTTCCATATCTGGTCTTGACTTTCATCTATCTAACACATTCTTGAGATTAAGGAAGGACAGACAATAGTAGGAATTTATAGGTCTACAGTTTTTTCAAATTACAGCCCAAAAATATGTAATTTTATCTTTAACTATGAGGAAACAAAATAATAGTTGTTAGTGTTTTTTGTTGACATGAATGAATGCCTAGTAGATTTGTACAAATATTTTAAATATACATATAGTTTATCAAGAATATTAGATTTACATTATTATATATTTATGCAATAAACAATTAGATATTATGCCATTCCTGGAAACTAAAAGTTTTATTTTTATTATTATTGTTTTATCAAATTACTCAGTAATTATTTTGTAACATGTAAGATTTTTAATTATTACTTTAATACAAAAATTTTAATTAAATCATTAATTTTTATAAGATTCAAAATATGAATAGGAAATGTACAGTAAATCATAAATAAAGTTCAGAAATATATAGAAAACATTTATTGAAATTAGAACTGAATTACTGGTAATTGAAAAATAAGTGTAAGTGATATTGGCTATTGTTTGTAGTCATAATAATTTATTAAAATAAGCACTTTATATATGAACAGTCTAATAATTTCTGAATCAGGTACATGATTTTTAGTACTAGAAGATTATACAGATTTTAACCTTTTCAATACAAGCCATTTATTTGTATGGGAATAAATATGATTTAGAGGCCATGAATTTATATGTTCTTATAGCTTAAATTTATTATATTGTAATTAATCTGTATTTATTTTTAATAATTATTTAAAATAATTATTTTATATATTGTAGGATAAAAAACTTGAAGAATCAAATTCATCATCAAGACATAATACTATTGAAGTTAGGACATGTAATAAACGTTTAGAAGCAGAAACATTATCTTGGCCTATTAATTATAAGAGAAGAAGGGATATGGTAAATATAAAAACAATAAGTGATCTACAAGTAATAAAAAATTAGTAAAAAATGTAATAGTATTATTATTATAATTATTATTATTAACAACACTCACCAGTTACCAACTTGCTGTGGTGAGAGAGCTCAGTAATTCTGATGACCACAGAGAGCTATGTCAGCTGGGACATCTGCTCCTGGTAGGGTCACCCATGCCAGTAAGATTTGTGGGGAGAAATGAAGCCAAGAGTGATTGAACCCATATCTGTGGAGACTTAATCATGTTAATACAATCTAAGTGTAATAATGGCCCAGGTTAACAAGGTCTGTGTTTACAAGCAAGGAGAGGCTCACATTCAAAAAATGTCAGTCTCCCTTGGCCACCAGTGGTGAAGGCATCACTGGTCCAAGTATGGCTACTGCAATGCCCACACCAATTGTGGGAAACCAGCCTACTTTTGTTGTTTCTGAGGCAATCCAACCACAGACCACTAAGCTGGATAAACCATGCCAGTGGATGAAATGGACATCAGAAATGAACGAGTTTATCATCTATACTTACGTCACCATTACAAAACTCTAAACAGACATGATAAGGGTTATATCACTTGTTTTCATAATATTATCCTCATCTCACAGTCACTGTACAAAGGGTAGTTGATCAAAAAAGAACAATTATACATAACAACCTTATACTCACAAACAACACTAGAACATATCAAACAACAAATTACAGAACAATTACACCAACAAACAAATACTCCCAACATCAACAACAATCACATTATCCATCAGGATCATCAAGATACGTACATTGACAATGCTGTTCCTATCACCACTATTTTCACTGATACTGAGAATATCAACACTTATTCACTGCCTGAAATAGATTCAGGTTTAATTCATACTCTATCTCTCCTTTTTCCAGGAAGTACTCACTAAATTTACAGATGCTGACCCTGCACAACAGTCATGCATTCCCAAAATCAGCACTTCTAAACTAGTAGGGAAAACTCTGCATTATGTGAACACTTGCATATTACTAGATTGCACTCATTCTATTTCTTCACTCTCAGACATCTACACACTAGTCTATGCTGGAGCAGTCACAGTAGTGACCTTCCATGGACTAAAACTGCATCCACAAACAGAAGTGCACAAATCAAAAACAGTTCATAAGCCTGCCTGGCAAAGAAGAATAGAAACACAAATAAACAATATTAGACATCAACTAGACAGGCTAGGCACAATATGCCAATAACAAAACAACACCTAAATTAATGAAACAACAAAAAAAATTTTCAAGAAAATTAAAACACATACAAAGCAGGAACAACACAATGTCTACATCAAAAAATACATTGACACACTCAAACAAAAACTTGCAGCCAAAGCACAATGACTCAAATGTTACAAAATTTGCTCTGTATGGAAACAACAAAATAAATTATTCACAAACAATAAAAAAAAACTTCCACAGACAAATTAATATCAAATCCACTACAGATTTCCAACACAATGGCATGCCAACTGAGAAAGAACTCACAAATTATTGGTCTTCTCTTTGATCTACTGCTGTTAAGCACAATGCTGATGCAGACTGGATCAGAGAGGAAAGCAAAGACATGCAGGACATACCTAGAATGCACTGTGTTGAAATTAATACACAAGACATCCATTGCACAATGCAGAAAGCACACAATTGGACAACACCTGGTGTAGACAACATTCACAATTTCTGATACAAAAAATTAACATTCCTGCACCAGGAACTATCTAAACATTTAACTCATATCATCATCAATCTACAAGATAAGCCAAATTTTTTCATCAGGGCATAATCTACATTAAACCAAAAAACACCACTACCAAAGACACTGCACAGTACAGACCAATTACATGTCTTCCAACACTTTACAAGATTCTTACCTCTTGCATTGCAACAAACTTTACAATCATATTGATGAACATGACATTCTTACAGAACAACAAAAATGCTGCTGTAGAAATCACAAAGGTTGCAAAGAACAACTACTTGTTGACTGTTATCCTATGGCAAGTTCATAAGCAATGCAGAAACATAACATGGAATACATTGATTACAGAAAATAATTTGACAGTGTGTCTCACATTTGACTGCTGCACACACTTTGCATCTATAAAATCCATCCCCAACTCATTAGTTTCCTTGGTTCTACCATGCTCCACTGGAGAACAAGATTACATCTTAATTTCCATAACACTCACATGAAAACAAATCAAAAATAAGCACATCAAGCAAGGAATTTTTCAAGGAGATTCCTTGAGTCCTCTTTGGTTCTGCCTTGTGCGTAACCCTTTATCTAACACATTGAAAAAAATCACAATATGGCTATAGTATCAGACACAATAAAACAACACTGTTCACATTATCACACCTCATGTACATGGACAATATCAAACTTTATGCATCATCATCATCATCATCATCATTATCTCCTACAAACTACACACACATACTAAAATCGATATACAAATGGAGTTTGGTCTAGACAAATGTAAAACACTACACATTGAAAGAGGAGTTCTGAAGAAAGGAGATTTTGTACTCAGAAGTGGAAGTATTATTGAATCCATGGAAGAGGACAAGTTTTACAAATATTTAGGATTCTAACAGGCCAAACTTACAGAACATGCTCAGATAAAACAAAGGTTAACACTTGAATACCAGAACAGATTACATGCAGTACTAAAAAACTCACCTAAATGCAAACATACTATTAAAGCTATTAATATTTTAAGATGTCCCTGTACTTTTTATTCTTTTGAAGTTATACACTGGACATGCACAAATCTTGAGCAACTCTAAAGGAAAAAGGTAACAACACTTACTAAGCATAAACAATATCACTTGAAATTGTCTGTAGAAAAACTAACTCTTCATTGTAAAGAAAGTGGCCATGGTCTTACTAATATTGTTAACCTGCACTATAAATAAATTTAGACACTGCAGGAGTTTTTCCACAAAAAAACAAAAAGCATCAAAGTTACATAAAGCTATAACTGGCAGATAGCAACCACACACCTTTAAACTTACACTCTGAGCACCTGGACATAGTTCAACACATAAAAAAAAACATAAATACCATTAAGTAATCATGGGCCCTAAAGGCACTTCATGGCAGGCATGCCTATGACCTAGCTCAGGACTATGTTGACAAAACTGCATCAAACTCCTAGCTGACTAGGGCCAGGATTTTGATGCCTGTTTGGAGAGACTAAGGGTTTTATGGTTGCCATTCAAGATCAGATCATAAACACTAAAAACTACAGAAAACAAATCCTGAAGGATAGATACATCACTCACAAATGACTCTTGCAGAAAATGTCACATTCTGCCAGAAACAATACAACATATAACCTCTGGTTGCAAGATCTTAACACAAACAGATTATTAACATAGGCATAATCAAATAGCAAATATAATACACCAAGAAGTTGTACACAAACATGGATTAATAAACACCCAGATACCATACTACAATGTACTGCACATGCAGTATTAGAAAATGGCATACAAAATATACTATGACAGAGCCATAATCACAGATAAAATAGTTCATCACAATAGAAGACCCAATATCATTCTCTCATTAACAAATGCAGTATGATTGCTTAATATAATAGACATCTCTGTTTCAAACACTCATAACATAAACTGCAAAAATCAACAAGTACACTCCACTTGCTCAAGAAATAAGGCAGCTGTGGATGATTGATAAGTATTTATTGTACCTGTTGTCCCCTCTTCTACTTGTATTATAAGAAATACACTATACAAAAGTCTAGAAACATTAAACCTTAATAAAAACATATAAATGGCACTATAGAAAGTTGCAATATTGAACACACGTCACATTGTTAGGAAGTTTAGGAAGTGTTACATCAAACTTCTGTGTTGATATATGTGTCAACAACACAGAAGTTTGATGATGTAACACTTGTTTGTTTAAATTTTATCAAGTCATAGCTAATGTTAAATGAAAATAGGAAAATATACAAAAATACTTGAATTATATTGTAACAGATTAGATATTTACATGTCATAGAAAATAGAAGGATGCAGATTGTGAATTAAAATTAAAATTTAATGTCAAATACAAATTGGAAAAAACGAAAACACTTGAATTATAACTGAGGAAGGTTATATGGCCTGAAATGTACATATTAGTTTAATAAAATCTCAGTGAACTTTCCTATTGAAAACTGTGGTGTGACATGTCTTTAAAATTTATAGCAAATTACATATAGCTGTTTTGAAGATTTCTTTTATGAATTACAGTATAAGAAAAGTAGTATTTACAGGTTTGCCTCATAAAATGCGGAAGCTTAGTTAATTAGAGCTTACATAATTGGGGTTCTACTGTGTTGATTTAAAATACTAATGTGGAATAACTACATAATTCTAAGTTGACTTAAAATAATCTTATATATATATATGTATATTTTTTAAACTGAATATGCAGTTTCTTATCTTTATCTCAAAATAATTTAAATTCATTATTAATTGTCAAGTTGAATTTAATCAAATTTTAATAATTATATAGTAAAATTCATTTTAATTTTTTAATTTTGTTATAATCATAAGAAACTGTTTGAAAACAAATACATAAGTGCCCTTTCTAAGAAATATGATGATAAAAAGTAGTAAAATGATATTTTCCATTGCCTATACTTAATTGAATCAGTTGAATTCTGAAAGAGTATTCAATTCTTAAATTTATAGAAGTTTAAAAACAATATTCATTCACAATATTGAATGCTATATCTATTGTTGTGTTATATGAAATGTCTATTTTTCATTATTTTTCATGGCTTATTTTTCAGCTTATGTAAACTGAATACAATATGTAGATATGTTAATATATATTAACATATATTAATGAAAACATACATATAAATAAACAAGTATATATACATATAAACTTGTTTATATATATACAGTATATACCTGTTTGTTTATTAATAATTTAATGTACTCTGTGACATTCTTTTCTTAAAATCTAATATTTTTAGGAAATGATGTTATAAAGTAGTTTTATCCCATTATTTACATATGTAAAGATTAAGATGTTAAAGTAAATGGATTTATTATGTAGTGAAACTTTATTGTTATTAATATTAAAGTATTGAAGTATTTTTCAAATAAATTACAATAAAAATATTTATATTTTTAATATATTTGTTGTTAAAATAGAAAATATATTTTTAGAAAAATGATAAACATTGTAAAAGATCAATCTCGCTAAATGAAGTTGCAATAATGAATGCTGTGCAACGCTGTAAGTAGTTTTTATTTATTCTAAAATATAAGTAGTTAATAAATATCCCAAAGTTTGTTTAATCTTAAATAAATATTTATATTAAAAATATGCTTTTTATTATAAAACTTTGTTAAATAAAGAAGGAAATAAATTATTAGTTTATTTTTAAGAAATAGTTTTCATAATCAAAGTTCTTACAAAAACAATAAACTCAATTTTTACATAAATTATTCCAATGTTTAAAAAGTCATTACAAAGAACTACAAAATTTAACAACAGATATTTTCAGAAAATTATGAAATTATAATAAAAAATTATCATGGTTACCTCTATCAAAATTAACATTTGACTTGTATTTACATAAAGTGACCAGATTCTGAAATGTAGAAAGTGGGACTTTAGGTCAGGTGTTTCAACATGACATGATTAATCGTATGATCAATTTTAATTGATGATCATTGGTTTTCTCACTTTCTGATATTGTTGACAGATGTTACTAACAACCAATGATCATTTTACTTATCCACATATTTTATTCTTGTTTACAAAATAAGCAGCAGTAGCAATCCATGCAATGTATATTGAATATTTTTGAGTATAATCATAAAACAGTCCAAAAACAGGACATTTTTCAAATAGTTTAAAAGTGAGACTCTCCTGTAATTCGGCAGTCTGGTCACTTTAATTTACATGTTAATGGTTGCATTTCTTTACACTTGACAAATAAATGAAATAGTAAGAAAATATTCTCCTTACAAAAGTAACATAATTCTTTAAGATTAATGTTTGTTTTTGATTCATGCTCTATAAACTAAGTGTTCAGTCTTAGTTGTAAAGAAAGTCATTAAAATGAAGTTTACATCATGAAAGAAAAAGTTTTATATTAATAATTTGTATATACTATGAAATTGACTTGAGTGAAAGTTATAAGTTATCTGAGTTTATAAGTTGAGTCATATAATTATTTACTAACATCTTGAAATAATTTTTCACTGAGTTTTTATCATTAGGATTTTCTTCTGAAATAATAAACTATTAAAGAACTTGGACAAATTTTCTGATCATCTATTTTTATTCTTAAATATTTGATATATAAAAAATAAATCAAAGTATTTTCATTAACATGATGATGAATTAAAGGATTTCATTATTATTTTAATGCAGTATATTTTAACTTGCCTTTTATTAAGTTTTGCACTTATTACATAATTTGGAACTAAAAATCCACTTACAGTAATATTCTGAAAAACTTATCCCTTACTTTCTGTACTACTACAAAATTCAAATTATTTCAAGCAGGTTTACACAAGTCAAATATATTATAGACTTAAAAAATGTATGGTACAGTGAAATTTCTTTAATTATTTTTATTTGGAAAAACCTCTTTTGGGATATAAATATACATCCATTGACAAAATGCTATACACCAAGAAAGAGGTTTTGTAATAGAAGTAAACTTTATTAGAGCAAATGTAATGACAGTGGTGATAAATGATTACAATATCACAGCACAGAGATAATTTCTTGTAGAACAATGGTACAATTTAAAAGAAATTTTTTAGTACCTTGTAGAACCTCTTCATGTCTGAATATATGTGGCAATACAATTGACCATGGAGGCTATAAGGTTAACAGTGTAACAGTGTAGTATAACTTGTATAATGTAGTATCTTGTAACAGATTTGCCTAATGATGTTGCAACTGCAGCTTCAGATTCCTCTCATTTGTAGATGACTGAAGTTGACATCCATCTGATTTCACAAATACTCAATGAGCTATAAATCTGGACACCAGCCAGGCAAGTGGAATGTAGCAATGTGTTGAAGAAATTCCATAGAAATCTTAGCTGTGTACAGCTGAGCATTATCTTCCTGGAAAATGGCTATTTTTCCTTTACATACCACTATTAGGGATGACTATGATACAAAATGGTTTCCCATATCAGCATGCTAGCATTAGAGGCATTGTGCTGCTCAATAATAAAGGCAGAATTGAAGCACTCGCTAGTGGTCCTCCACACTCTAACAGTGATCATCCATTCTCAAACAGAACTGGGATTTGTCACTAAAGATATGCTACCAGTTCATAATAGCTCACTTTTCTTTGTCTGTGCAGTAATGCAAATGAAACAGATTAAGTTGAAGTGCTAATGACAGAACACACAGTGGTTGCTGTGCATGCAGATTTTCCTTTATTAATTATCTGGCAAAGATACAGGAAGAGACAGGTTTTGGAGTGATGCTCTCACCTGTCTGCAGATATTACACAAAAACACTGTTGTAGGCTGTTCCTTCTTGTCTCATTATTAGATGTTCACTAGTAGATCATCCCTACTAGTGGACTGTCTAAAACAGTCATCCTGCTTCCTTTATCTTGATTACATGGCCTTTGTCAAACTGCATCAGTTGTAATGTTTTAATCGTGTCATACAGCATGTTCGGCATTTGAATACCTGCAAACAGCAGGTACACTGAAAATTCTAAACACAGTGCAAGTTTAGCAAATTTAAGTTATTCTTGTGTCTGTTTGCATGACATGTAATATCAATAAATGTAATCATTTATGTGAATGGCTAGCCATGAATAGGAAAGTCTGGGTTAGTCTCTCTACCTCTTAATTGGCAGTGCAAAATCTGTAAGACTGGCCCTCAGAGTCAAAGGATGGCTTTTTTGAGTTTGTTGATCACGATTCAGAAAAGTCAAGATCCTGTCAGGACTGACACTAGTTAAACTATTTTAGTTGCAGTCCAACTCGCATATATAAAAAAATGATTACTAGGAGGGCTATTTCTACAAGTGGAGCATTGCATGAGTGACAAATAGTTCAAGCTAAATGAATGACAGAAGTCGAATAAACAACATAACAAATATGATTTAATGAATAAACGAAATATACTATATACATATTTCTAAATATGACATAAGATAACATTGGAAGTACAATGGAGTTAAACGAGCTTATATCTAACTATACTTATATTTCTATGCCTCACGTGAATACTATACCAGAGAGAGAGAGAGCTTACAATAAACAATATATATACTACTTCGTCTTATGTAGTATTCATACTCAAAGTCTTCTATGAGGAGCTTGGGAGATGGATGATGTGGACCGGGAAAATCAATCTTCTATGCGCTCAGTATAAATTATGGTCAAACATCTATATGGCACCTTCAAACTGTGGAAGCCTGCCCTTCTTATGGCTTCTCTGAATTGTAGAGAACAGCCATAAGTCATATGGCATGTTCTATCTTCGATGAACTGCCTTGGGTGACAGGAAAATTCCCTTTTTATTGGGACCTCTGCCCAATAGCGTCTAAAGAACGAGCAGGATGTGTAACAAGTGCTTAGCAGATAAACTGACTTGTGGCTATATGAAATAGCAATAAGCTTGCAAGAGAAAGGAAGTTGACTTCCCTTTTCTCTGAATATGATGAAAGTTACATCCTTTTGAGTGAAATTATTTAAACAAATAAAATATTTATCCTCATTATATTAAACCAATTAATCTAATTAACTTGCAGATCTCATATTTACATATCTTCTGAGATCTAAAAGTAGGCTGGATTTTGCAGTAATCAGACAATTCTATCTGGATGCATAACTTGTTTGTCATTGAGTGTATTTATTACATTGCTGTCATTACTTACATTATATTGATATATTAATAAATGGAACTTAAAACAGTTTAATTTATAATATACAAA
Source organism: Centruroides sculpturatus (assembly GCF_000671375.1). Taxonomy (NCBI): domain Eukaryota; kingdom Metazoa; phylum Arthropoda; class Arachnida; order Scorpiones; family Buthidae; genus Centruroides; species Centruroides sculpturatus. The sequence continues at coordinate 20,073 of NW_019385374.1, forward strand.
TAATACAAAATTTAAAGCAATTTTGTATTATTTTTCTGTGGAAATTATTAATACTTGTTTATGAATGTTTATATGTTATGTGAGGTCCTGGACAGGTCCGAACTATCACAACAATTTGCATTAAAATTATTGTTGTAAAGAACAAAAGAATAATGTTATCAGCTAGACATGGATTTTTGTTTATATGAAAATGTGATGCAAAGTCATAAACAATAGAAAAAAAAAAATGTAAATCCTAAGATCAACCATCTCCTGTTGGGAGATCAAATTCAACTTTGATTTTGACCTCTCTTGCAATCAAACTTGGATCTTGTTATGCATGATAATGAGTGACCAACCACTTGGAAAATGAGGATGAGGAAAAGCAACCAAACAGAATGAGCAATTGAGGATGGAGATTGATATAATCCCCGGACTTCAAAAACAAAAGTGGAAAGAGAGTGAAAAAAGTGAAGAAATTAAAGAGTGAAGAAGGACAAGCAGAAAAAAGGGCAAAGAAGCAGTTTTTCCTGTGATTATGCTGCCAGTTTAGACCCTTGTCACCCTGTTTCTCGAGTGACATCAATATTGCTCAAGTCTGATCATCTCATCCTCCTCACCCAGGCAGACCGTGACTAATTCATTCACCCAACAAATGCTACCTAGCCACTAGGTTGGGGTTATTGTTAGATCTCCATCCAGGACACACCATTGATACTTACCATAACAAACTTTCATGTTTATGATCGCTGTACATGGAAGGAATTTGTTGTAAGACAATGTAAGCAAATACTTTATGAATAAATGGGTTTTTGTAAAGGTGCCTCATATCTGTCTTTGCTACCACCACCCACATACAAATTATGCCCTTATCCATCCTGACATCCTAAAGATCTCCCCTCTATAGTTGGAAAGCTCACAGTTATGTTTGTTTACGGTATTAATAGCAGAGTAACCCAATAGACAATTTGCTATGGTTTGGTCTATATTACTAGAATTAGATTTACATTATAAATTTGTTTATTTATGTATGTTTTTTATCTGTTATTGTAATTAATAATTAAAATATCTAATATATTATTTGTATTGATTACTCATGTTATTGATTTTATAATCTAGCTATACAAGAACCAGACCTGATTGGTGATTTTTCAAAGGTAACTTTGATATAATTAATTTTTAAAAAGTTTTTGATATATATATGTATATATCACTATTTTATAGTTAAAATACAATGTAGTTGAATTATACTTCTGTATAAAAAGCTCTCATATTACTATAAGATGCTGATTTGTCATATTTTCCCAAGCTCCTTAGGCATACTGTGTATTACTTTATTATAATTATAACATTATAATGTTATAATTTTTCCAGAAATGTTTGATAGATATTTGTCATTAATACCAATAAACTGAGTAAATTTCTCTCTTAGATAATACACTGTTATAGTCTGACCTATTGGATTTGATTTAGTGAAATAGTATTAGGTGGGAGAAATACTACCATGTACTGTACATACTATGATGGGAATGCATATTTGAAATGAGCCAAGATTTAGAGTTGTCTGATGCATTGCCCAATAGCAAAAATGAATATTTTTAGTCTTTTTATTGACTGATGATTATAGTGTTTAGCTAAATTACTATAATTATCAATTTAAAAAAAAGGACTCTAAAAACATTTAAATATTAGAAAAAAAGGACTTTTTATATTTAAATTTTTATGATTAAAATGAGAGCTATAGTTGAAAATAAATATAAGTTGATCAGAATATATATATAAATTATAGAAATTAATTTGTGAAACTATTTCTCTTTTAGCCATATGCTCTTCCATTAGTTGAGGGAAAACATGATCTAAAGAATATAATTCCTGAAACTGTAAGCTTTTAATTTTTATGTTTAGATATTTAAAATCTTAAAATTTAACATTTCCAATATTTAATTTTTATTTATCAAATTGATTAATTTTGTTGATTAGTTAAACAAATATAACTATATTATTTTGCTTCAGTTCATAGTGGACTGAAATGATATGAATATTGAAATTTTTTCCAGAAAAATGAAACCTTTATTAAAAAACTTTAACTGATGATTATAATAATTAGCTAAATTGTTCTTTATATTTAACTTTTTATTTAAATTTTAATTGTTAAATAATTGTAATAAGTTAAAATTGACTTCTTCTTGTATTTGCTTCATGCCTGATTGTTGTCTCGAGTTTCATTAATGGCCATCAACATCCACTGTAATACCAGACTTATTATACACAGAATAGGAATTATTGCTTGATTAGGAATTCATCAACATTTATTGATTCATATTATATGGGGAATGCATTTCAGACTATCTTGTCTCTCATCAGCTCCTATACAAGTTATACATTGTTAGCAATTGTACATCTTTTTAGACAATTGAACACAGTATACATAGATAAGAATACCACTTACACTTTTCAATGATGAATATGTGAGAATCTTATTAACAACATAACATCTTGACATTACAACTTTGTTGAATAACTTTGTCCGATGATAAAATGGTAGCGCATGGCTGTGAGGTCAAGGGATCACAGGAAAGTGTCACTTTTGCCACCAAGAACATGTAAATTGAGATGTTCTCAGGTAGCAAAGGACAATGGTCATCCAAATAGGTATGACGACATCATGCATTTTTTTTCATCAAATTCTGGGTTCTCACAATTTCTAATGTTCATAGAGCTTTCTTTTAAAACTTTTTTTTTTGTTTTTTTAATTAGTTTTACGGAATCTTTAACTATTTTGCAATTGTTACTGTTGCAATGTTCTTCTACTGCAGAAGATTCATTATTGTACTTTATTGCTGCAATATGTTCTTTTATTCTAATTTTAAGTTTTCTACCAGTTTCTCCTACATGTGCATTAGCACAATTATAGTTAAATTTATATACTATATTTTTCTCTTTCCAAATGTCCAAATTATTTTATTTTTATTCATGATTAATTTTCCTAGTGTGTTCGACAATTCTGGTATTAATGTTGTTTGATATTTTTTAATTTCGTTTTTTTTTTTTATTTCTTCAAAAATACCTTTCTCATATTTTATTTTTATGAATTGTGATTGGTTGGGAGCATTGGTAATGTTTATTCTATTCTGATCCATATTGGATAACCACTGTTTTATTTAATTTATTTCTGTTTCTTGATCACCAAGGGAAGTTCTATTTTTTATTTTATCTATATGCATATGGAACACATTCTCTTTTATATACATGGGTACTTCTGATGTATAATTCATTATCTTTGAAATTGAACATGGTTTTACATATATTTTTTAACCTGTAACTGATTATTTAGTCTTATTATTTGAACATCAAGGAAATTTAACTTATCATCATCATCATCATTTTCTACTTCAAACTTTATATCATTATCTAAACTGTTAATCTTATTTAAAATGATTTGAATATTGGTTTCTCTTACATCATATACCATTATTAAAATTTGAAGTTTTCATTCGTTTATGTTGTAAATACCATATTTACTCGCATATAAGACAAGGTTTTTATTCATTTATCATAACTTCAAATTTCTAGGCCATCCTATACACATGAGCAAAATATTCTGTGTTTTTTGCAAATAATTTTTGTGAACCATGTATTTGCATTTTGTACCAGATGCTCACCCTCTTGTATTTAAAAACATAAGTATGTTATCTGTGTCGTTTGGATTGTTCTTGTATATTGTCAGGAGTAACGATAAATAGCAATAGGAAAAACAAAGCTTTTGAATTGAATTCCAGATTGAAATTCCAAAATCACACAGGAGCACGATACAAGTTTTAATCCATTCCCACATGAAAACAGATGATTATTCAGAAATCAGAATTTGGAGAAACTCGTACGTGTAATCGACAGAGAGTGGATTCAAATGGATTCAACTGTTAAGAATTGGCAAAAAAGGTTCCAGATTGTCAAGCTTTACATGAACAAATTATGTTGTCGATTTTACAAGATTTTTCCTTAAAGTTTAAAATGCCAGTAATTTTTGCAGGACAATGTGTGCATTTACGAGCATTTGATATTTTACTTGTGACTAAACAAAATAAAATTAGAATTGTATTAATAAATCTAATTTTCTTTATTTTGATCTTTAAAGTCACACCTCTTTTTATGTATGAGTAAATATGGTAATTATAATCTGCAATAGGGGGTTTCCCTAAACTGCAAAAAGAATTTGATTTCATAATCCACAGATCTACAGAAATGTGGTGGAAGATGTCTGATTGAAATAGTTTTTATTGAATCAGTTATTTTCTATTATATTTGTATGAATTTTCTCCCAGTTTTTGAGCTTTCTTATTGCTGTTTTTGAGTATTTACTCAATTAAAATCTACTGGATTATTAATTAAATAATAATTATTTGCCATTTTATCTTGTATTAGATAATAAGTTCATTTTTTGAAATACATTCTGGAAAATGATAAGGCTGATCATTAAATTACAAATCTGGAGTTTTTAATGTTTTTTTCATATTTTTACTTTTCTCTTTTGACAATTTATGATTATAATCATACATTTTAGATATACAATATTACATGACTAGGCTCTTCACTTTTGCTTACATCTGAGTAGTTAAATTTGCATGGTGTTTATGATATTATATTAAAGCTATCCATGGGAAAAAAGATGTCTACATTTATTTTTTTTTTTATTAAACAATATTCACGGGCATCCACACAATAAAATCTTAAACTCTGTATATCATTTAATATACAAATTTATACATAAGAGTATTGTATTGGCCTTATTATAGACATCTTTATCCTCTTTTCTTGCTTTGATGACTAGTGTTTATCAGTAATATTGTACTGTGCAATTGTTATCTCTAGATGCTACTACATATAGGATATTTTTATCTGTTTTAAATATTATTTAATTTTTCAATTTATCTTTTTTTAATTTTTTATGTTATAGGTAGCACAGTTAATAAGAGGTTATTATCAAGATATTGTGAAGAGTTACATTATTATAGATTGTCGTTATCCATATGAATATGAAGGAGGCCATATTAAAGTATGTAATTATGATATAAATTCTTAAGCAATGGTGAAACATTGCAGTACAGTCAATTTTTTCAGATCATATATTTTAAAAATATTTAAAAAATAAATAAATATATATATTAATCAAATCAATCTTTATTTGTAAAAAGGCAGCCGCCTGTTACATAGGGTGTAATTTAATATCAAACAATTATTTATTATCACAGAAGTAAAATCATCTAGACCAATTTAACTAACTTATTCATCCAACCTCTGATTACAACTTATTGTCATGTATAATAAACCACAACTGAGTAGTACATCTTTCTTTCTCAAACAATTACACTTTGCCTTAACATTCTAATGTACTTTGTATCCTGTTATAGTGCTTAATACTAGTATTTAGTACTTTTATCAACTAAATGTTGAAATTAGTTTCTAGTTGAATACAATTAACATGTTTTAACATTTAAGAATTTTTCGCTAATAAGAATTCTTGAGCGTATTTATATAACCTATAGATTGTGCCTATCTTTGCACTATCAAAGACTTCATAACATAGCTCTTTCATTAGAGCAATTTGATAACACACAGATTTTATCTGTACATATTAACTCATTTGTTTCCTTGCAATCACAGAATATGTGAAACTTAGTAAGTGTGTTATAACATCTTGGGCAACTGCATTTTGAATATTCAAAGAATTTATTATTAATTATTAACAAGTGAAATAAAAATTTTATTAACATAGAAGTGTTTTATTACAGAATTTATTAACACATATCATTGTCCTTCTATAGAATTAATTGTATCTTTTTATAATAAAATATAGGCAATTACTACAATAAATTCAGTCAATATACAAAATATCAAAATGTAATATAAGATTTAATGATGTAAAGATTAATAGTACATTCAGGTTCTCTATAAAAAATATATATATATTTTAACAATAAAGGTAAAAATAATTCAAGTGGTTGAAATGAATGCTTTCAGCTCCGACCAACTACAACAGCTACAAGATTAAATATTTTTCTCACGATAAAACAATACAACAGTAAACACTTTATTTGTCATCAATTATTGATGTAACAAATTAAACATGAAGGAATGAAAATTTAAAAAAGATGAAACTGAAAAAAACCATTACAGATAAAATAAAGAAAAGGAAAAATCAAGCTAATTCAAACTCATCACAGCGAAAAACAAAAGAATATCAAACAGGGTATCGAACACGAAGCTCAAAAAATAACAACAGACAGTAAGTATATATAAAAATCAAAGAGAAGATAGATGAAATGAAATGCCAGAAGAGAAGCCTCACATCTAGCTGCAGACAGAAAGAGAAGGAAACATTTTATTCGGCTTCACCACCACTAACAAGTAAACACAAGGGAACAAAGAAACAACAAATTAGCATTGATTTTCATTACGGGAAGAAAATCTGTCAGGAAACTAATCTAATTACACCCGTAATCGGACCGACAAGACAGAGCACTTACTACCATCCAAATATTTTCTATACACAAGACGAAAGCTTAATTTTTAATATACTTACCATACTAAAAATTCTATTTCCAAGTACTTAAAAACAGTTATTTTTTTTTTAATGTAATTGTTACATTTCTCCACAACTTGTTTGTGTAATTTATTTACTTTGGAAGGGTGTAAACAGTCTTCTTTGTCACATCTGTACAATGTTTCTAAAATACCGCACATGAAAGAGGTGAAGCAAACTAATATATCCTACATAATTACATATTTAATAGTAGTAATATGTTATTATACAATGGAGACGATCGTCATCCGTTTCTTAATGATTTTAAAGCTTAATTAAGTGATAAAATTGCCATTTTTTAAATAAAAATTTAGCCATTTTCTTATTTGGCATTGGTAAAATTTCAATGCAGACGATCGTTGTCACGTCTCTTAATGAATTTTCTTAAGATTTTACTTACCGCAAACGGATTACTGGCATATGGATCGGCAAAAGGATTACTATCGAATCCCGACATCTTCTTTATATTATAAATTAATTAAAAACTTAACGAATTTTCAGCCTTCTATACAAAAGATGTCCGTCATTACCGATTTCGCTAAGTAAGTGGTTCGAGATTAACTTTATCGAACTCTATACCGAAATGATCGTCATTTAATTAAAAAGGAATATTATTGGATAATATCAAATAATATACGATATTTTAACCAATCGTAACTAGTTTAACATTTAATATCGAAATATTGTTAGGGTCGTCTATATCATTACGCCAACGACGCATGACCCGCATTGACGTCATTTTCTAATCAAAGTTTCGGTTTATTTTTAACGTTATTATAAATTTAAATATTAATGTTATTTTTAAAAATTTAAAAGTTTTGAATTATTTACAGCGTATTAATTTTAAAATCGGTTATTAATACGTTTTATATGGTAAAAAGTTTACGTTTTGGTTAAACGCTACGTAATAGTATTAAAATATGAATCGTGGTGTCATGTTGTATGATGTAACGAAGATTGTTCTCACGGAACAAATTGCTATGTAAATAATAAGTTGTTTTTATTCAAAATAATAATTTTCCATCCGTGTCCGATAATAATAATTTTATATCGAACCATCGTTCGCTTTCGCCATAACTAACATGATGAAAATTTCNGCCATGCCAATAGATGAGGCAGAGAGACTACTTCCTGAGGTGCCAAATTGGAATGTATACTAAAAAGGTGTCATAATGTTTATAGAAATATAAGTGCGTTGGCACTGTTCTTAGGCTTGCCTCAGGCACCAAAATTATTCAGAATTGTTGTGTGGCTAATAGCAATGGTTTTATTCTACTTTTATCTATTTGATAAAAATAAAATAATTTTATTGCTTATGTTTTTCTTTTTTCATTTTTCGAATAACTTCTCAAAATTATTATAATTATTTAGAATATGAAAATAAGTCAAATGACTTATTTTCATAGTCTAAATAATCAGAATAATTTTTAAAATTTGTTGCTCAGCATATTGTATTATCCTCAGAGAATTAGCAATAATTATTTTTTCAAGAATAACTTCCAAATAAATTCTCAATGTATATAATGATTTACTAATGAATAAATTAAATATTTTTTTCCAAATATATATAGAAAATTTTTTAAAAGTCAGTTTAATATAAATGTAACTTTGTTTTCATTATTAAAAATACCAAAGTTTTTGGTATTTTTTGATGATGCAGTATTTTAAGAAAAGAAGATAATTCATTGTCATTGTTTGGAATTATTTTGGAAATACATTTAATCTGAAGACATTATAGGAAACTAAAAGCAATGTATAAATTAACTGTGACTATAATGAAAATATTTTGGAGATTTCGCTTTCTTTTAATTGCTTTTTCTTAAACACTTTTATAAATAATTGTAAATGTTAAGTTGAAATGGGAAAGAGTTGTTGTTTGCCAAATATTACTTAACTATTTTACATATTCTTAAAATCTGTTGCTTTTTTTTTAAATAAGTAGAATTCAGATATAANCATATAGTTGTTATTGAGTGGATAGTCTAGAATTATATTATACCAATCAGGTTTAATCCTTTTATGTATATCTATATCCTGAGATAGGGAGATTTCTAATACACTTTGTATTAACTGTTGGCTTAGCTGATAATTTATCTTATAGGATCCATAAATAATTTTATAGAAAAACCATAGATATTGAATATTTTTGAAATTTGTGTTACCCAGTTTCTACTTTGTTCTCTGTCCATAGATTTCTGGTATAATTGGTATAATAATTTCATCAATAGATTCTCAGCATATTTTAATTTTAAGAGGAATTTTATATATCTCTTTATCAAGGTAGTATTTATTTTAAACCTGTTTAGTTCCAATTTGAGGGCACTACCTGGTATGTTATTTTCCAATAGGAAGATTCTGCATATAAATTTATTTTGAATTACAGTAGAGCATCATTTATCCGAATCAATTGGGGACTGAGGTTGTTCGGATAACTTATTTTTTGGATAACCGATTATGTACGAAAAAATATATTAACCTATCCCATGTTGAAATTTTTCTCTGTTGCGTGTCGCTTCGCGTTGAATTTTCGTCGATGTTAAGCCTAACGTAAACTTTTTAAAATAATAATCATGCCTATTGTATCATTAAAAATTATTTCTTTATTTTTTTATAAACAAAATAAATATATTGAAAAATATAAAAGCAAAAAAAAAATTATACTTTAGAAGTTGATCTAGTATCAAAAATGTTTGATTCAGCACAACACAGTCCTCAGAAAAACACCACACAAAAGTGCCAGTGCTGCCAGCTAAAACACACAGACCAACAAAAAAATATTGGAATAGCCCAAGATATAGCCAAAGATTGCAGTGCCACAGCACTAGCAAAAATTTAAATTTGCCAAATGAAATGCTTTCAGTTAACCGGTGTTTCGGATAACCGGCTTTCGGATAAACGACGCTCTACTGTATATCAAATTTTTGGAAGTTAGTGAGGCTCCAAATTGGAGCCACATAACCAACTGAGTTCATAATAATAGAATTGAAAAGACAGAAATGTATATGGACATTCTTCATTTTTGTCGTAATAAATACTTCCACCATATTATTTATTAAACTATTAGCTTTGATTGAGGCTTTATTATATTGTTTTATAAAAGACAAATTTGGTGTTAGAATGATGCCTAAAAATTTAATTTCTTGGACTACCTTCAGTTCTTCATTATTCATATAAAAAGACATATGTTTCTTTGGCAGCTAGGCTCCATTTCTAAATATTATGATTTCTGATTTCTTTGGATTAATTTTTAACTTCAGACCTTCAAAGTATTTCATCACCAATTGAATTTTCCTGCGTAACTCTGCTGCCATGGGAGCAATTAATACTATATTGTCCGCATAGGTGATCGAATGTACTACTTGATCATCAATTTTAAACCCATCATCCTCATTCCTAAAGCAACTAATCATGTCAAACATATAAAAGTTGAATATATATATATATATATATATTTATTTATTTATTTATTAGTTAATTTGATTTTTTTACTAATCTGTTATTTATTTTTGTTTGATATTTTATTTAGTTTCTTATCTATTTCTTATTATTTATTACATATTAAATTATTGTTATTATTTATTATATTTTCTCTTGCTTACTACCACAATATTTTATCTCAGAAGTTTATGATATGCAAAGTGGCATTAGATCTTTCTGCATTATTAATGAGATCTTTCTTAGACTTGTTTAACTTCATCTCTTTTCAAATTTTAAGTATTTTTTTTTTTTTTCATTTAAAATGAAAAAATAAAATATAATCATTATTTAAAATAATGAAAATATGTATTTTCTTATATTGTGTTAATAAGTTGATTGAGGCCATGCCAATAGATGAGGCAGAGAGACTACTTCCTGAGGTGCCAAATTGGAATGTATACTAAAAAGGTGTCATAATGTTTATAGAAATATAAGTGCGTTGGCACTGTTCTTAGGCTTGCCTCAGGCACCAAAATTATTCAGAATTGTTGTGTGGCTAATAGCAATGGTTTTATTCTACTTTTATCTATTTGATAAAAATAAAATAATTTTATTGCTTATGTTTTTCTTTTTTCATTTTTCGAATAACTTCTCAAAATTATTATAATTATTTAGAATATGAAAATAAGTCAAATGACTTATTTTCATATTCTAAATAATCATAACAATTTATAGTCTAATATGTTTATGGTTAATTATTATTATTTATTAATAATCATAATAGTTTATAGTCTAATATGAAAATAATTGATTATTTTCATATTAGACTATAAACTATTATGATTAGACTATGAAAATAAGTCGTTTGACTTATTTTCATAGTCTAAATAATCAGAATAATTTTTAAAATTTGTTGCTCAGCATATTGTATTATCCTCAGAGAATTAGCAATAATTATTTTTTCAAGAATAACTTCCAAATAAATTCTCAATGTATATAATGATTTACTAATGAATAAATTAAATATTTTTTTCCAAATATATATAGAAAATTTTTTAAAAGTCAGTTTAATATAAATGTAACTTTGTTTTCATTATTAAAAATACCAAAGTTTTTGGTATTTTTTGATGATGCAGTATTTTAAGAAAAGAAGATAATTCATTGTCATTGTTTGGAATTATTTTGGAAATACATTTAATCTGAAGACATTATAGGAAACTAAAAGCAATGTATAAATTAACTGTGACTATAATGTAAATATTTTGGAGATTTCGCTTTCTTTTAATTGCTTTTTCTTAAACACTTTTATAAATAATTGTAAATGTTAAGTTGAAATGGGAAAGAGTTGTTGTTTGCCAAATATTACTTAACTATTTTACATATTCTTAAAATCTGTTGCTTTTTTTTTAAATAAGTAGAATTCAGATATAATTGAATGCAATATTCTATGCTGTAACAAACAACTCTTGATTAATCAGGGAGTTTTGATAAAATTCAGAATATTTAGGAAGCACATAATTCTGCCAAATTATTATTTAAAATTTCAAAAAAAGTCTGGAAAAAAGATTGTATTTAATAACTAGTTTATTTGTTAAAATGTTTAAAGAACATCCTACTAAAGTAGTCTTCTTACTTGTATTTAAAATTAAGCATATTATTAACAGATTTGAATACATGTTTTTATTAATTACAAAATATAAAAAAATAAAATTAAAAAAATGCTAATTTCTGAATGAGAAATATTATTTTTAATAAATCTTAATTCAAGTTTTTAAATCAATAATGAAAATAACTTCATTCTGTTGTAACATATTGAAAATCCTTTAGTTAATCATATTAATTAATTTTTATAATTTTATTTCAGGGTTCAAGAAATATTTATACAAAAGAGAGTTTATATTCTGAATTCTTATCTGGTCAAAAAGCAGATGCTCAAATCCAAGATCGTAATATTCTTATTTTCCATTGTGAATTTTCATCGGAAAGAGGACCAGATTTGTATGTTTTTATTGTTTGCTTTATAGAATTCAACAATAATAGCTTATATTTTTTGATGATGATATATAGTTAATAAACACTAACAACCTATTATTTTATTATATTACACTGTTATTAATACAAGTATAATTAATAATAAATTTTCATTTATTCAGTTATTTTTAAAATGAGAAGTTTTTGTTATCTGATTAATTATTGTAGAGAGTTTTCTAGTTGTTGAATGTTTGTTTCTTCAAAATAATTGCATAATAGATGCTATCATATTTCCTGTCAGATTAAAAACTGGAATATTTTGTTCTTTAAATTTTTAAACAAAATCTACACATTTATCATTACTTAACAATACTGAAATAAGGCAGATTTTATTGTTTTGATATATCAAAATATCTTTTTTCTATAGCAAAATGTTTAATTATAATTCTTAATGATGATTCCAATGTAGCTCTAAGATAATCATTTAGATTACACATTTCAAAGAAAACTGGAAAATAATCAATGAATATTAAAAATGGGAACAAGTTTCTAAATATTACACAGTAACTAAAGAACTATTTCTGCAACATGGAAATTTATAACAAAAATTCTGCAATGGCCATGTCAAACTTAATTTTATGAACAGTTTTGGAAATAAAGTAAGAGCTGGGAGAAATATATTCTAAAATTCAAATACATTTTAACATTATATTAGTTACATAATTTAAAAAAAAAGAAAATAATAATATTTAGCTTGATTACTTAATTCGTTAAGCAGAGATCCAATTCAGTTATATTGATTGAAAAGTGCTTGTAAAGTTTAGATAGTTCATCAGGTAAAATAAAAAAGAATATCAGTTTTATTATATTTTTTTTTCTTTCTTTACTGAGCTTGCATTGAACTTGATATGACTATTTGTAAATATTGGAAGAAAATAGAGCATTGATTAAAAAAATATATTCATATGTTTTCATACTTCATTTTTCAAAATCCAACTTTAAAGAATTAATTTCTGAAGTGTAGAGTATTAAAGTCAGAAGTGCTGTATAAATTTTGTTGTTATTTGCATATAGTGAAATGAACTAAATACAAATTTTGGAAAGTTAATTGAATAATTATAACTTTAAATACTTATGTCTATCATAAATTTCAGTTCCAAAGCTAGCTATTCACATCTAACTTCTGCTACATGCCATTCCACTTTTAAAAGTATTGAATTTTAATATAATAATCAATTTATTCAAGATGACATGAAGAAAGTTGGCATTTCTATTTATTGTAAAATTAATTTAATGTTTCAATTTTTGTAATTGAATCTTAATTTGTATCATTTAACATTAAATTTTAAATATGTGGTGAAGTTTGCTAATCCATCACCCAATAATCCAAGATTCATGATATCTTCCAGCAGTGTTATTCAGTAAACTATAAGTAATCTAAATTGTATCGTACTGAACAAACTGTCATGCTTAGATCACCTTTAACTTATTAAACTTTGCAAAAATACAAAAATGTTCAGCAATTCAGCACAACTCTGGTGCCTTAGGTGTTTGATTAACAACCTTCTACTATTTTAACTATAAATTATTTTCCTGTTTCATATGATTCTTCATAAAACTGTATAATAATGATGATGATATAAATACATGGATCTTTAATTACTAGAGTAAAAAGTCAATAAAAAAGATTATGGTATTTCAGTTTATTTTTTCAACTGTTTTCATATTTACAGATGTCGTTTCTTGCGTAAAAAAGATAGAGAAATAAATAATGAAGTTTATCCACATCTCCATTATCCAGAAATGTATATTATAAAAGGTGGATATAAAGCTTTCTTCGAAAACTTTAAGGTAAGTTAGTTTGAATTTTATTTTAATAGTTTCACAGTATAGATCAATTTATAATATTTAATATTTCAACTTATACATTTATTCATGCCCAGAGTGGATTAATTCAATTCTTTTAATCCAACATTCATCAATCTTATCAATTCTTATTTATGTATAAATACCAGCATCTCCTGTTGTTTGCACACAATAAGCCCTAAAAGACATTACGGATTTAAAAAATAATAGTGATGAAATAATTAAATAATAGTATTGATATATAGAAGGGCTAGAAGCATGCAATTTAATAATTTGGTTCTTTAATTTTATTTGGAATTATAGTTTCTGAAAACATTAAAAACCATTTTAATAATAGGAAGAATTTGATTTCATAAAAAGATTCTATGACACTAAGTAAGTAAAAAAGTCATCGACTGACTATATATATACATACATACGCAGGAAGTAATTTTCTGATTTTCAGGGATCATTTTCTTGCTTAATTATAAAAATAAAATTGCATTGAAACAAGTGATTTCTATTCAGAATGTATCCAGAATAGCAAAAGCTCAAATTTATGCAAATTAGATCTTTATAGTGATTTTACTAAATGGCATATTGAAAATGTTTGATCGGTGTCTGTCGACAAGTGCTGACCAAACCGTGTCTTCTTCATAGGTTTTGATGTAATAACACAATTATTAATCAAAAAATAATTGATATTCAAAATTTAATATGGTCTTAAATTCTAAATTTGTATTATCTTTAAACATTTGTTACAACTAAAAGTTCAAAAACAAATAGTTCTTTAAAGATTTAATTTTACATTTAAATTCAAACAACAAACTTTTATTTAATATTTCAAATTAATGATATTTGTTTTCTTTAGGAATTATGTGAACCGCCCACATACAAGCCAATGTTACACAAAGACCACGAGAGAGAATTTCGCAGATTTCGCCAACAAAAAAGGACATTCCACGAGACGAGAAGATCGAGTGCAAGAATGGGTCTCAAATTTTGACCACCGTTCAACACATATTAATAGATAAAATTTCATCTCCCCAAGATGATTATTAATATTTTTACATCTATTTGAATTTTACCAAAGAAATTATTTTAAAGGTATTGCCAATACATCTCATTTGTAATGTTATAAGTTTATTTTTTCTTTTGTATTAATTTACAGATCTCAATATTGACATATATTTCACACCAAAGATATTACTTACCCATATGCAAAATTTTTATTTGTATTTAAATAGTAATTTCTTATCTGTGATAAAATGAATATGGCATGAAATATTTCCAACTTTTAAAAATAAAAGGTTATCTACAATATATGTAAACTGGCATAGAAGAGAGAAAATGATCTTTAATAAAATATATTCTGTGATAATAAAAATATTCATTGTGAAATTTACTTTTCAAAATAAATATTTATAAGGATATAAGAGTTGGATTATTTAAACTTATTTATTTAATGGAAAATTTTTAAGACATTAATAAAATTTGTTGAAAATGTCTTTGAAGTATCATTAATATACAGAGAATAAGTAAAATAGGAAATATTCCTTACTAAAGAAATCAAATTAACACAAAAATTTTTTAAATAAAAATATTCAAGATCTTTATATGCTATGCTCTTGATTATTTGCACCAGCTTATGTCTTGATAAAAATTTGTCAGAAATACAAACATTGGCATTAAATTAAGAAAAAAGTTGCATTGTTAACTCCTATTTAAAATGGTATGTTGATCATCAGAACTACTTTTGGAACATCAAAGCATAAATTAAATGGCCTAACAAGTAAGGTTAAATGCAATTGATTCTTGGACAATACAGTTTAATAATAATAATAATACAGTATACACAAGTAATTATTATTTTTTCATTAAATAAGCTGTAAAATTGTTTGAAGAAATATTTTGAATCAATTCCTTAACGATAAATTGTTAATATCATGGAATTGATGATTTACAACGTCATTCTTGATTAATAATACTGTATGAGAAATCGCAATTCATCTAGCACTAGTTTGATTAATTTTTATGAATTTTCTGTTAATTGTCTTCTTAAAAAATCATATTTTACTCATATAAACTATTATTTTATGTTTTTTTTTTCATGAAATTGGGTCTGCAACCGATAGTTCCCAAAGCAGCATTTTTTCACCGATTACATGTGAAATACAATGGATTTGGCTAGATGAAGGATATACCTTTTTAAACTATTAGCTAAATGAAATGTCCATAAGGTAGACATAGGCCAAATTATTAAAATTGTTACAAAAAATCAATTAAATTTTATGATCATAAGAAAAACAAAACAATAAAAGGTCCTGAATTTGTATGTATATTTTGAAAATGACCATAGACCAGATTACACATGTTTGCAGACTAGAATTGGTCTACAGATTATAGAATGTCTACCTTTGTTGTACCCCATTGTGTCAGAGTAAAGATAGACTACAATATGATGATCAAATGGTAGGGCATGGGATTGACGTCTAAGCTGGATACACAAGACGAGAACATCCGCAATTACTTCAATTTAATTGTGTTGGTGTTCGACCACAATTACTTTTCTATCATCGTTGAATTTGAGCTCTCATAAATTCCAAACTTTTTCAGTTTACAAAGAAAAATACACATGCTCTCTTACAATAGATTTAGGTTGTCAATATAATTGAAAGTATACTCACTCATATTACTAAAAATGTTTATTTCCATACAAAATTTACAAAAATTTTATAAAATTTAAAATTAGATATTCAATGGAATGTTATTACAGTAATTCATTCATTTAATATTACAGAAATCCCCCAGTTAATACATAATCAGAAAATTTTCTTAGGATACAAAAATATCTTCATAAAAAAATATATATATATATATAAATATAGTATTTCAGTAAATATTATTATTATTAGTGTAAAAAAATTATGACAATTATGTTTTATATTAAAACAAAATTAAAAATATAATTGGAATGTATTCTATATTATTTCCAACAATTTTATTTAAGTACGTATTATTGTTTTGGAATAAAATTCATCATTTGAATTGTACAATATGTTCTCATTAAAAAGTTTAATTTTTTAAATTATATAGGCAAATTTTTATTCAAAGATGAAAGTTAATTTGCATTAATTTCTTTTTAAATTTTAAAAAATCTGAAGCAACTTCAGTTAAAGAAGTTCTAAAATGGGTATTAAGATTTCTTTAACTGAGGGATTGAACCATTTTTTGACTCTTATGATAACAAGAGAAATCTTTTTTTGGATTTTCTTAAAATTTCTAATATTAAAAAAAAAATCTGTTTTGACAGCTGCAATTTTTCAAATTTAATACTAATTAATGTATTTTTGTTTGTTTTTAAAAATCACTGAGAAATACATAACAACCTGATATAACTTGGCTTACTAGCAGTAATGCAATCATGCCTTTACCGTAGTTTAAACAATTATAAAATCAACTTAACTTTGGCAACAATATTCTTCAATACAACATGATGACTCCCTCGGGATTTTTTTGAATTTTTGTCTTTGGCACCTTTATTTTCCAGGGCTGTTTGATAATGATTGTAACAATGATAATATTGATGACATACAAACATAAGGCAACAATGACCAATATAAAACTGTAACCGAAAGAGGATCTGCCATCTGAATTCCATTTCAATTTCAATTCTTCTTTGGTCATGACATTTTTATTAAGTTTCAAATAAAACTGCAAAATCCAACTAATAACGGCTCCAAGCGAAAAGAGTGCTGTAGAGAAAAAATAAATAAAATTTAAATTTTAACATCTAATTATTATTTTTTTTTACTTAAACATGATTGAATTTTCACCATTGATTTGTGAAAAATTTTAAATGTATTAAAACAAGATATGTTTGGATTGTTTTTAGGTTTTGAGTTTTTCCCAATTATCTTATATTTACAAACTGCATTTTGTAGTCACAAATCAAAATTATAATTATTGGGAAAGAGGAGATAATGACTAGTAGAAACTAATTTATTTTTACTTATAGAAAACATACAAAAATGTGACTCTACTAAAAAAACTCTACTTTCAATCCATAAATTGTTCTGCTGTTGGCCACAAGAGGTTGGCTTTATGAATGAATTTATCAAACTTAAAAAATTGACCTGAGTTCTTAGATGATGAAATTAGTTGAACCATGCCCTTTGCATTATTTCAGAATTTGTATAATAATTTATTTTCCCCAAATAAACTCATTCCTTTTCTTTTGCCTTAATACAGTGTTTTTCAACATTTTTCTAATGATGGCACCTCAACGTGGTATTTTTTTCTTACAGCATTTCTACTTTATCAATGTAGAGTTATTGCTAAAGTCCATTTTTGCAAGTTTCTGCAAATTTTTCCAAACATCTTTATGGACTGCATAAAAAGTATAACTTTTTGTGGCTTTGCAATGTTTTTGAGCTTATATGAGCATATACTTCATTCAACTATATGCATACAACATCTTGCAAGAAATGTAATCATTTGCAAAAATCTACATGCAAAAAATCTCAAGAATATTTTGTGGGTGGTCTGTCCTGAATATCTTGGGCCATCACTCACACCCAGCCACTACCATTGTGGACCCATAATGAGCTTGATTAAAAGTCCCTTTTGATGCCTATGGGGCAGAAAGAACAAAAAAAAAAAAACAAACCAAACTCAAACCTAATTGTTAACTATATTTAAGATAATTTTTAATTAATTAAAATATCCAAATTTGGCTTAAAGAGAGGCCATTGAGCAGTATTCTTGTATAAAGATTAATCATTAGAAATAGTTTAAATTCAAAATTAGATAATTCTGGAAGAAATGATAACTTGGAACAGAACTCCTCTATGGATCAATAAGCCTAAATTGTTGGATTATTTTTTGGATTAAACTTAGCCAATGATTTGGGGTTTTGTTACATTATAATATATGTATATAGGTAGTCCCAGACTTATAACAGAATCATATTCTGGGAAATTCTTGTTATAAGTTAAACAGAAAGTGGCATAGTCGCAATATGAACAGCTTGAGAACTTTAAGGACCATTGAGAAGAGAGAATTGGAGATTTTTCATTTAGTCTACAGCCTATAATATCACACTTATATGTAAATTGTGTAAATTTTACTCATGTACTGTACATATGCACAGTACATAACAGATACTATAATTAATTCATCTGAACAGAGTGCAGTATCAAAGAATAAACCTATATTTATTGCACATTACACATTATTTAGTAGTAACAAAATTTTATCCATTTACATCATTACAATTCAATGGACAATGGCAGGGCTTAATCTTGTATATCATAAAACTTAAAGTAATCATAAAAAGAATTGACCAAGTTTTCACTTACTTATATAAAAGGATTATAGGTTACATGGAGATTGTACAAATGGGAATACAATTGTTAAATGGTAGAACCTTCTAAAGGTCCAATTATGCACTCTACAAGACATTTTTAAAGAGAGGTCAGAATTATAAAGGTAACAGACATTACATGAGCTTAAAAAAACACATAGATGAACAGATTTGCTAAAATAGAGAATTAATTATACATTCACATATAAGCAAAGGAATCTCCTCAGCAGTCATGAAAGCAAAGGAGGAGAAGGAAAGTTTAAGTTGGCACAGATGTTTATGAAAGTGACCAAAACCAGTTGTAATATTAACTAAACACGGTTGCATGAAAAACACTTTGTGTGAACCAAAGCTTTTTCTTGCATTTTGGAAAAACAAAAGACAAGCTAGGAAAAAATATCTTACTATGCCTTAAGCTAATAGCTTTCCTCTAATGTGTTAGATACTTGAAAAAATATACAGTCTTTAATGGCTCTAGAAAAAGTATTAAATACCAAGAAGTAATTCAGGCCCAACAAAAGGATTAGGAACTCCATATTTGGCTAATAATTCAGTACTTAAATTGTCAACAATATAACTCATGATCTGGGTGACTACAAGAGGAAAACTATTACAGGAAGCCAATTCAGAGAAGTCCAAATAGTATTCTCAGATGGTGACATGAATCAGATGTGGTAAAGGCAGCTTGATTGTCAGGTAAGTAAATTAATCCTATTTAAAGGATATTATTCCAAATGCAAACAAGCCAAATAACAGCAAATACTTCCATTTGGAACACATTTAGAGACCTACTCAGTGGAACACATTGTATGTTATATAATGGATATATTTAAAATAACTTGTTTGCTAGTGTCTTTAAGCAAATTTATTAGTATCTAAATTATTTTAAATTTAAATATTTAAGAAGTATATTTTCTAATTTTTATACATTATAGAATTTTTCCAATATTGTATTAATACCATTTGTTAATTTCATATTAATATAATATTAAGTAATCAAATGAAAAGAACTCAGATTTTACAATTTTGTGTGTTTAAAACATAACTCTAAACTCTCAAATTTAATGGAACAATGACCTGACTCTTATTATAAAATAGTTTAATAATAATCGACATTGTATTGCAGAGAATGAAGGTTGTTTACTATTCTGATATCTTGATATCATGTACTGTGACTAATAGTTGTAACCTTGGCTTGAATTCTACTGTATAGTTTGAAAGAAACTGATTAGATCTGTATTATATTTGATTTTAACTTAAAGTATGATAAATATGTAAGTTATTATTTTTATAAAAATAATCAAGCTATGATTCATACTATGTAATATACTCCATAATATGAAAAAAGATACTAAATTAGAATAACATTTCTATAGGAATTGACATGATTTTTTTGTAATTAAACTCGCATACCCTTTATAGCAGAAATTCATATTAAACCATATTATTATTATAAATTCGAAGGTAATTCTGTCTGTCTGTTACCTTTTCACGTCTAAATCGCTGAACAGGTTTTAATAAAATTTGGCTCAGAGATAGCTTACATGTTGGAGATGGACATAGGCTACATTTTACTGTGAGAAAATATCTTACTCCCACAAGAAAATTTGATATAATGCGGGCAAAGCTGTGAGTAGACAGCTAGTGATAAATAGAATAAGTTTTCTTTTTACATTTATTACCTTTAAAATACAATTCTAATAATAATGAAAATAACATAAGGTTATTTAATTTTAATGTGACAAATGTGCACGATTTTCTTTGCACAACTTTGTAAAATCTGGTTGCTTTTTTGGTCAGCTTCAGTCTCGAGTCATCTTAGAGTCGAAGTCGGTGGCAATGTTTAGTTTTCATGTTTGTCATGGCCGAAAATCCGCTCTCGCAGAGGTATATTGTGCAAAATGTAGTAAATGTTTTATTGCCACTTTGCTGACATGATAGTAATGATAATTGTACAATTAACAAATTGTGTTAATTGTACAATTTTTGTTTCTTACGTAAGAATTTTATTTAGGTATTGTCACAAATGCATTTTTTGATGAAATTTCGAGAATATTTTTAGTTATAAATAAACAAATTTGTGCATTCGACATCGTGTTGTAAATTGCCGAATTTTTGATGATCCACCCATTATTTTTTTGATTTCTTCATCTCATGGCATTTAAATTTTAAATCGACCGATTTTAGATTGTTGCATGTACCCCTTTGTGCAATTTTGCGTACCCCAGGGGTACGTGTACTACTAATTGGGAACCATTGGGCTAGTGCAAAAATGAATATTTAGGAAAGAATAACAATTTTAGTTTTTTAAACTTATTAAAATAACATGATGAATGAGTGCAAGTCATGTTTTAATGTTAACACTAAACTAATTTTTTTTTTTATTTAGAATCTTCTGAGACTTTATTATTTAAGTTTTTATATAACTTATTTAATATTTCTTATTTGTTGATTTTATAGTTGTAAGAGATTTATTTCATTAAAAAGAATACTNTTCAATTTCAATTCTTCTTTGGTCATGACATTTTTATTAAGTTTCAAATAAAACTGCAAAATCCAACTAATAACGGCTCCAAGCGAAAAGAGTGCACCCATTCCGTTCCACAGATATAAACCAAGTATTCCAGTAATTAATTCAACAGGTGTTGTAACACTATTAATTACAGCAAAAATTGCTCCAACTAATCCAAACAGCATACTTAATGCTACAGAAAGGACGGTGAAAAGCCAGAGTCCATATATGATCATTGGAGGGTCTTCTTTTAGAATCGTCTTAACTTAAGTAAACAAAAAGAATTCTGTTGGTTTTCGTATCTCATAAAATTCTCGTGATATAAACTTATATTTAAAAAAATTAATCTATAAAAAAAACCTGTGTTGTTATTTCCCTTTATGTCTGTATTATTCAAATTTTCAAACTTAAGGTCAGATGAACTTCTTGAAAATTGATTTCTATTAGATTTTTCAACAAAGCTGCATGCATTTTTTGATGGAAAACATTTAACTAAGATAGAGATAAATAACATGCAAAATTTAAAAGATAACCAATGAAAAAAAAGAAAATTAATTAATTAGTTTTATTAATGGATTAAGTATAATTGAGTGTTGTAAGGTAAATCATATCTTGAATGCATTAATTATAAATGTTTTCAATAATGATTCATTTATTTCTATAATGCTTATTTTACTTTTGCAATTTTAAGTATTTGCAATTAAAAAGTAATTTAAAATTTTTGACTAAACNATTAATAATTAAAATACAGGCTAAAAATAATAAATTACCTAAAACCAGCATAATAATAAATTTAATTTATACATCATTTCAGACCAGACAAATTCTAAGTTATATTACAAAAATAATAAAATAATTGACAGATAAATAGAACTGTTTTCTCAAAAAACTCTTTCAACTATAAAAGCATTCTACCTTATTGTTGAGCTTTCTAGAAGACCTTAAGTTTCATTTTAATTTTTAATCATGAAAATATCTAAATTAAGAAAATGCAACTAAATATGATATTATGTAAGGTAAACCGATATTTTACTGGTAGGAAGAACTAAGTACAAACTAAACTTTTATGAGTGTCAGATTTATTATAGTAAAATGATATTTCAATGAATTAAAACTTCTAAAGTTGCAAATTGTTCAAAGATTTAATGCTTAAATTTTTTAGAGAGGAAGCTGTTTTGTCAGAACATGTATTAATATTCTCCAAAATTTAATGTTTTAAATTAAACTACAAGAATCTTTGAAATGTTTCAACATTTCATTCATATATATTTAATGTTTCTTCCACTTCAAAAATTACAAATAAAACTAATGTATTTCCTTCAAAAGTCTAAAATAAGGGTGTCAAACAAATAAAGAAATTTCTATATGTATATCAAAAGCACAAGTAAAGGCCTAAATAAAAGATTATAAGAAAACAAAGATTTAGCAAGAGTCAACTGACCACTGTATTAGCAAACCTTTTAATTAATATGAAATTAGTAGGCTGGAAAAGAGCTTAAATTGTCCAAACATAAAAGAATGCTTCTGCTAGTATTATTAGATACCTTAAGTCCAAATACATTATAATGGAGAAAGTTAATGAATATCAGAAAAGAAATGAATCAGATGAATGTATGGGTTTGGGCTTTACATCATAAAAAAGGCAAGACATTAATGCAAATAAACGAATATCTGATAGGAAAATTTCAAGGTTATGTTGCTAAAAAAGAAGATTTAGCTATCAACAGGTATAATTTTTTTAAAAAAGCTTAAAACTAAAATTAAATTAAGCAGAAAGTGTTGAAAATCACACATAAATATTAGATTTTTAGATTAGATTATAAATCAATGTTTTAAATGGATTTTGCTAACATTAAGCTGTCTTCTGTTACCAGGCAATGCACTCATTGTCTTTGTCATTTTTAGTTATTTTATTTTATTATTTATTTGTCATTGTCATTTTTATTTGTTTATATAGTTTCTTTGAAAAAGGACTGTTGATTCTGGACATATGGAAAATTTATCCTTGAATCAAATAGTTTAAAATATTTACTGTAGACTTCTGGATGAAAGTTGTTGGTTTATTTATTGCACAAAACACAATTTTACATTCTATTCATAATACTGTATTCCTTTCATATAGTCATCACATAAACAAATTACAATTCCTTTTTCAAAAAATAATTATAAAAACTGTTTACCAGGATCATAGAGGTTATGAAAAATGCAATCTCAAGAATTCTTGGATCCAGAAATCCATTTTAAAAGGAACAGATAAAAACAGTAAAATTTTCAATAGACCTATTATTCAACTGAAATTTTATTTTAATTCTTCTATGAATGATTGAGATACTTTCATGCTACGTGCAGCATGAAAACAGATGGTTTGATTGTCAGCAGAAGGTTAAAAACATTTGAAAATAACTACATATTAAAACTGTTTGGAGTTAACAAATAAAAAACACTACACTAAAATTTCTCAATTTAAGGATTTCTCTTGTAAGCATTTTCAAATCCAGATTTTTTTAAAATTGCTGTTATATCTTTATCTGAAAGTTAATTTAACAATTTTTCATCTTAAAATTAATGACTATTATTTTTAGCAAATAGGAAATTTCAGGAGTAAAAGACTTCAAATTATGATACTAAAAATTAAATTTTTTTTATAATCATTTATTTGCTTCATCATAAAGTGAGTTAGAGAGTGGAAAAACAACAAATCTCACTAAATACAGATATGTGAAGCATTATCGTCAAATATTTGAATATAAGAATGCTATGCAATTCTGTCCTTGGCTAATTCAGTATTATATTCTTTACCTACACTATATTAAAATTGGATTCATTATTTATCCAAGTTATCTCTTCTACATGCTATTTCCTAATTACAGCCAACTATAGAAACTACAGATATTTTATTTCCATTTAACCTAAAGATTGAATGACTTTCATTTTATGTTGCACATTTTCCCTTTTATTACTACTACTGGATATCTAGAATACTGTTCTATTTCTTTTTAAAATGGCATCCTTCCTGCTGTATTCATTATCTATCTCTAAAATCTCTTTAGCATGCATTTGTATATTGTTTTGATTTTCTCTACTATTAACTCTATTTCTTAAACATCCTATAATTTCAACATTACCTTTTTGTTCACAGAAATAATAAGCCAGATTGTAAAGTTAGTTATTGTAACAGTGATTTTTCATAGTTGATCAATTAATAAATGAAATGTTTAAAGACCTTTCATCATGTAAGCCTATCTTATCATTTGAAAAATTTTCAAATAGTATATTTGACATATTAATGCTTAAATGAACACTAAGGTCAAAAGAAATTTTTACTATTTATTTAAGCATTGATGCATGCACATAAGTGAAAATGTGATGCTAAACTAATTTTATGTATAAATGATACAAAAATAATGAAGACAAAACATTCAAATATTTGAAACAAATTATTTGCAAAGAATACTTCATATTGCTTGAAATATTCATTGAAATATCAGAATTTTAATGATAGAGCAAAAATTAATTTCACACCTTCCTTATGTCTTCCAGCAATACTTTATTAAAAATGAAGTATTGCTAGAAGACATAAGGAAGGTGTGAAATTAATTATTGTTTAGTTCCAGCTTTGAATGACATATTGATATAGCAAATTAATTAGTTAAAAATGAATGCTTTATCCTAATCTGAAATTATTTTAACAGTACCAAATTAATACAATAGTATATTGAATTTATTTGCAGCTGTTTTTCATTATTTATTAACATAAAAAAATAGTTTACATTAATAATATTTTAGTACAGTTATTATTTTATTAATACTAAATATTTTTACCATCAAATAAAGCATTTATCCATAGCTTTTAACCATTCAAGTTATAATTCACTTTAAATACTAATTTTTGTTAATTTTTTAAAAATTGGACTTTTCTAAAATTCCGATATTTACCAAAACTTCCTCACAATAATTTAGCTGTTAAGAAACCATGTTTTATATTATCTATTTCCTTTATAACTATGTTAGTGCATTTAAACAAGCACAACTCCTTTTCAATTGACACCACAAAAAAAAATTGCCATTTTACTATGACACAATCCATTTAACATACCTATAAAGTTTATATTTTAGGACTTTAAACGTTACCGGTAAAGTAACGTATAAAATCTAAAATACAAACTTATAACAACGTCATTACAAAAGGGCGTGCCCTTTCGAAAGAATGTCCAAAACTTAAAACTTTTTTTACAATTAAAGGTTTTAAGTACCTTTTTCTAGAAGCAGCAAATATATTATCGGCCTACATTTACGGCTTCCAGTAAAGTTAATGCAATTTTCGAGTATTCGTCTCATTACCCAAGAAGCAATTACCAACGGAATGTAAATACCAGTTAATTTTCGAAAGAGATAAGAAAAATTCGTCCATTATTCGGACATTTCAATACAGGCAATAAAAGAATCCAGTTTAAATTCAAAGAAAAAAGATCAATCAGCGGAGCAGGACAGAGTCGCAAGTAACCCAGCTAGAACAGAAAGATCAATGGTAATTCAATAATAAAAAACAATCAGTTTAATTCCATTATATTAATTATTATTATTATTAATGTTCATTTAAATTCAAAAAATCAGTTTTACAAATTGTATGCCCATTAAACTTACTTATTATATTTGACAATCTGTCACCAAAGCCGAAATTTAAGTTCTTCTTCCCAGAGAAAAGGCCAAAATGAACTTCTCCTTCAAACTTTCTCACGTTGGTGCGATTAATTACATCTCTTTCTATTATAGGCTTTGATTTCAACCATTCTTCGGTCGCTAAAGACACCGAGAGAAGTGCCAAGCAACCCAAACAAATGATAAAAGTCAGGTAGATCAGTATCTTCTGGACGATATCCATCGGGTCGTCTGTTTCTCACCACTGTCGACACGTTTAATTAATTAAATATTAAAAATATTGATAAATCATTAATGTCCGTATCTGTAGACTTATGTCATGTTTAACGATCGGCGTTCACCGAGTTGATTTTTCCTATTAAATATTTTTAAAAGCATAATTCTTTCTTACGATACCTACTCGGCCAGAAGATAAAAAATTTTTCCCGAGATCAGGGCGCCCCCTGGAGTTTTATTTAATATTTAGGAATTTATAAAATATTTAATTGTGTCTGACGTATTTTTTTAAACGTTATTTCTATATAAAAACAATGAATTTTTAAAAAAATACTTTATTAAATAAATTTCGTAATAAGATTAAACAATTATTAATAGTTTACATTAATACTGAAAAATATTTAATATTTGCCGTAATGTTTTAATATATTTTTTTCCCTCCTCAATTTTTTACTGTTGGAATGTAAGATATAATTTATCATTTATCAGTTTATTTATTATTTTATTATAAAAATCACAGGTTTGAATCGTTTTTAAAAATTATAATTAGTCAATGTCGCATCTAACTTTCTTTTTCTCGCTATGTCGAATTTTTCAAAACACTATTCATGCCGAAATAAGCGGTTGGATGGCCGAGCAGTTAAGATGGCAGCCTACTGCTCTGGGACCCGGGATCGAATCCGAATGGGTCGAAAAAACGCCAGGAATTTTTCGGGAATTCGTCCGGAGATGTTGCGTCCCGTCCCTCATCACCCGGCAACTGCATTGGGCCTGGCAGAATCCATAGTAGTCATGCTAAAAAGGCCCTGTTGGTGCTCACAGAGGTTATGAAAAATGTCAAAATAAAATGAACTCTTAAACAAAATCGAAACCAAAAGTAATTGAATTGCGTGTCAGAACATTAATTAAAACTGCTTTTCAAAGTTATAAAAGATGTTTCGGAATATACAGGGTGAAGGAGGCATTTAACCTGAAAATTGAAATATCGCCAAAACAAAGTGTTGCGGAAGAAAATTTATAAAATAAAATGTATTTGTATTGAAGGCGGAAGGATAACAGGTTTATTTATATTTTATTTAGACACGTTTTCAAAATCTTTCAGGCAAAAGTTATTCGTTATTTCACGTAGATTCAGCTGCCTCTACAAAAGGTATAGGTTTTCATTTGAAAACAACAAGTTGACCTTGATGTAACTTTGAAAACGTGTTCAAATTAAAAATAAATAAGCTTGGTACCCTTCCGCCTTCAACCAAACAGAATTGATTTTAAATATTTTTCTCTGTAAGGCTTTGTTTCGGAGATATTTCACTTTTTTAGGTTAAATTTCTCACCCTACATAAAAAAACGTCAAAATATAGAAAATATTTAAAATATACACAAAAGTGAAAAGATGATGATTTTAGGTCTCAAGATAAACATAAAGAACACTATATACTACAGAGGAAAAGGTGGTATTATGGAACCCTGCAGGTATTGTGGAACCCCTCCATTTCAAACTGACAATAAAGGCGAACTGTAGTGGATTGTGGCTGAACTGTACTAGGCAGACATTCATAGCAAGGGAAAAACCCGTTTCACTTCAGTTAATTAAACGGTTGTCCGTAGTGAATCAGCATATTTGTGTTTTTCAAAGTTCGAAAGTTTTGAATGCTAAGTGAATTTAATTATTTTTAAAATATAAATCGTGTAGTTGTAGATTCACTGGTGCATGTATTCAGTCCCAGAGACTTAGGGGTAGATATTAATCTGTGTGATGTTCACGTTTTTTAAAGTTCGGTCTTGACAGACATAAGTTACTTGAAGATGGCGATGCCATTGGTGCTTTTAATATGGAACCCAACTCCTCCGAAATCTCTCTTTGCAAGCAAACATTTGTCCGGAGCAATTTGTGAACATTCTTTGTACTTTCCTATTTGTTTTTGGATACATTAAAGCATTTTTTGAAAACATACAGTAAGGTTCCATATTACCACCCGGTTTTCCCTAAGCCTACTTTCTGACTTTTTTTACAGAAGCCTTCAAAAACCATACTTATAGTAACACTAACGAAAAATCCAATTAGGAACATTTAGTTTAATAGATACCAGTACTTTTCGCACAAAAAATGTGAGTGTAGTTATGATATCTTGTTTACAATTCACAATAATGTAATTGGGGTTCCATAATACTACCTTCTCCTCTACAGTGTTTCCCAGAAGACATGATGGAGTTCTAAAAGATTATATCTTATTAAACGAAACGTAGTACATACATCAAACATAAATTAAAGAACGACTAAAATAGTTTTTCCACATGTTTAAGTAATAAAGTTCCATGTGTGTTCCATTAGTGGCTCTATAAACATCTAAGTGGTGTTCCACTTCCAGCGATCAAGAAAATCAGAAGTGAATAACTTCTCTGATTTGCCGTTTCAGATGTTGAATGTTATGAATAAGAATACAGTAGACAGTTGGCTTCATATACTCCAGAAATAAAAACCCAGAAAGTGTCACATCCAGAGAGTATGGATACCATTGCTTTCATTCATTCATCCTAGCGTCATAGAACTGTCTCATCAAGAAATTCCGTAACGAATCCACCAGTGTAAAACTACTGAAAACTAGGAGTGAAAATGGGCCAATCGAGTGCATTAGCCTCGAGATGGAAAATTTGGTGAGTTTGTCTTTCATTTTCATGTGTTTTCATGTTTCATTCCATTAACATAATTTTTGGACATCCTACCGTGACTCTTGGGACACATTACATACTCGTCTGCATGGAAATTCTAATCATAATTATCATATTCATAGTTTCAACGCTTAATTAACTTACCGTTTAATATTTTAACAAAATATAATAAACACAATTTCTGGTGTGGTGAACATGCGACAAGCAAGAGAATTTCTTTGGATATGTGAACGATTTTTAAATAAAACTAATGTTTCTTTAAAATTTTACTTATTGTGTAAATTTTATTTACACAATAAGTAAAATGGAACTAAAAAATTTTCTATGTTATGTTCAGATTTTTTAAAAAAGTATATGCAAGCCTATTTGGATGATGGGCGAGCCATTAAGGTGCCAGCCTACAGCTTCCGGACGGGTCAAAAAATTCCAGGAAATTTTCGAGAATGGTCCCTTTCTTGATATATTGAGCCCCAATCCTTACCACCCGGTTTCCCAATGTGATAGTAGCCGAAACCAAGATGGACTTGATAAAAAGAGGAAAAGAGTAAAAAGAAAAAGCCTATTTTGGTTTACCATGCTTGGACTATGAACAGTACAGTACATTATATGGGAACTGATAATGGGCACGGAAAAGGCCCTCTGGGCGAAAAGAGTAAAAGCGGAATATATAAATTTATATAAAATTTTGGCCCACAAACAGCAAGAATACGTCAACTTGTAATTACATTTAATGATTGTTATCAGAAGCTCTAATTTTTGGTTTATAATGATTCGTAAAATCCAATTGAAAAGGAGATCGACCGAAATGCATATTAGATGAATAACGAGTTAATTAATTAAATTCGCTGAGAGTGTAATAAGCTTAACTCATTGGATCTAGTTAACTATTATTTTGTAAAACCTTCAATTCAATTTGTTTCATATTTTAATGAAATATTCAAATATACCGTATGTAAATAATTACTGTTCAAACTTCAGCTCTTATCACTGCAATTGAAAAGATATTAAAATTCATTTCTTTATATTATTTAATTATGATTAGATTATTTGTAACCTACTTGAATAAACTTAATCACTATAATAAGTAATACATCAGGAATTAACAAAATAATATATTGTTTTTATATATTTTAAAGTAATATAATTATTTTTAATAAAAAAAAAGTAATATAAATCTCATAAAATTAATAAAAACAATTAAACCGATGCAGGTCATTACTTAATTTTTAAACCAATAAATTGTTATTTCTTCAAAATCATTTCAATCTTTTTATTAAATAAACCACTTTGTCTTTATTTAAATACAAATTTTTATGCTTCAGAAGCTTTATAAAAATATTTGAATACTTTTCTATGAAGCTTCTGAAGCATGTAAGAAATTCAACATACATTTTAATCTCTTGTTTAACAGAGAAATTATTTTATCTCTTTCTTTGCTGATTTATTTTGAATAACAGATAAAAATTACCGCAAATAATTTTGCTTAAGTGTGTAATATTAGAATGAAATTTTATTACATTTATTTTAAATATTTTGTTATAAATGTTCTTTTACTATTTATTAAATTTAAATGATTTCATAATATTAAGATTGTTAAGAATGTTCAGTTAATGCTGAAAAATTGTAGTATTGTGATATTGGGGACACCTACGAACTTAATCCTTTATTCCAATAATTTCCGCCGTGTAGACACTATAAGGTTGTTTTTCTAGCAAGACCTTGAAGGGTTCTGCCAGGCCCATAATGGGGCTGCCAGGGGGAGAGACAGGGTTCGGCATGTTCGGACAAACCACCCATTCGAATTTCCATAGAGTGGTAGGTTGTCACCCTAACCGCTCGACCTTCCGGGCATTTTGAAAATGTCTAAATGGAATTAGTATCCATTAAGATATACTGTATTCATTTGTATTCCACTCAGATTGAACTCGGTTTCCCAGAGTGGTAAAATATCTTTATTAGTGATGTAACAAATATTCGGTTACTATTCGGTATTCGGCCTATTCGGCCTATTTTTCACTATTCGGCCGAATACCGAATACCTAAAAGCAGGAGTAATAAATAACAAGAACACAGTAAATTAATCATTCTGGTATTTAGATTTAATGTTATCGAGTTAGTGTTGTTTGTTTATATTTATTTATAACTTGTAACATGCGCAAAATAAAAATGAAAATAATATTAGTCACATGTATTCACAATTTATAATTACAAAGATCAGTACACGTACACGTCTATCGTTGGAGAATCCTCGCACAGCTGAGGGTCTGACCCTGCCTATCCTTCTTTTTAAGCGCTCGTCTTTGCTCTTCCCTTTCTCTTTCCTCTATCGCTCTATCCACGTATGCCTGTGCATACATCATAATACGCGCTCACGATACTTTCGATTCGTCACTTTTCCGTCGTAGAGTTCCCATTTTACAATTACGTGACAGCCTGGTGATAACGGAGAAAAGAGACGGATAGGACGTCGATATAAGTCACAGTTATGATTTCACAGATTCGAGACAGCTTGATAGCCTGAACGGTCCCAGGCTTTCGCCCGTGCACGCTAAGTGACTTTCATTACAAGCATTTAGCTTTCCGAAGTCTATGACAACAATTATTTAGCATTGACGGCCGCGAATTTCGTGCCAATAAGCTGCCTCGACTTGTTCGATTATGTTATCAACTCAATTTCTTATTTATTTTCACATTTTCACTTCGCGGTCCTTCTCTGTTCTTTTCCCGTTCTTTACACATGTAGGTCATTTCATTGTTATATACATTTGATATCATCATTTATCACATACTTCCATGACACTCTTGTCTGTCCGCTACAACTGCCAAGAATTAACGCGATTGGCGAAGCGTAGTGACAGCGGGCCAATAGAGCAGGATCCTTGCCATAATGCTGTTTGCGCGCCAATTTTCGTACGTGCGTTAACCGAGCCGAATAGTTTGGCCGAATATTCGGCTATTCGGCCACGCTTCTGGCCGAATATACTATTCGTTACAACACTAATCTTTATCTTGACGGCCGGATAGCCGAGTAGTAAGGATGGCAGTCTACCGCTTTGGAGACCGGGAATTGAATCCAGACGGGTCAGAAAAACTTCAGGAACTTTTCGGGAGGCCGTCTCATTGTGGGCCTGGCCGAACCAGTAAAGGTTTTCTAAAAAGACCTTTTAATGCAGTCGAGGTGAAAAGAGTTAGAAGAATGCTCGGCATATAGTAATATAGTCGACCCCCTATAACACTGTTGATAATTTTGTTTTATATGAATTCCATGTTGTACGAGTCACTTAGATTTTACAAATACGCGTGCCGGGCTGTGAACGGCACACGTATTTGTAAAATCTAAGTGACTCGTACAACATAGAATTCATATAAAACAAAATTATCAACAGTGTTATAGGGGGTCGACTATATTACTATATGCCGAGCATTCTTCTAACTCTTTTCACCTCGACTGCATTAAAAGGTCTTTTTAGAAAACCTTTACTGGTTCGGCCAGGCCCACAATGAGACGGCCTCCCGAAAAGTTCCTGAAGTTTTTCTGACCCGTCTGGATTCAATTCCCGGTCTCCAAAGCGGTAGACTGCCATCCTTACTACTCGGCTATCCGGCCGTCAAGATAAAGATTAGTGTTGTAACGAATAGTATATTCGGCCAGAAGCGTGGCCGAATAGCCGAATATTCGGCCAAACTATTCGGCTCGGTTAACGCACGTACGAAAATTGGCGCGCAAACAGCATTATAGCAAGGATCCTGCTCTATTGGCCCGCTGTCACTACGCTTCGCCAATCGCGTTAATTCTTGGCAGTTGTAGCGGACAGACAAGAGTGTCATGGAAGTATGTGATAAATGATGATATCAAATGTATATAACAATGAAATGACCTACATGTGTAAAGAACGGGAAAAGAACAGAGAAGGACCGCGAAGTGAAAATGTGAAAATAAATAAGAAATTGAGTTGATAACATAATCGAACAAGTCGAGGCAGCTTATTGGCACGAAATTCGCGGCCGTCAATGCCAAACAATTGTTGTCATAGACTTCGGAA
>NW_019385374.1:53936-60723 GCF_000671375.1 Centruroides sculpturatus
TTTAATAAACATAAGACAATAATATAATTATTAATTAATATTAAAATAATTTAAATATATAATACAAATAAGTCGAGAAAATTAATAAAAAAATAAAAACGCGTGCGAAATTAATTTACGATTTTACACAAAAAACGAGCCAATAACGCGAAAGAGCGTGAAGGAGTGAAGCGGCAATAAACGGAATGTTCGGAGAGCGAAGTAGATCAAGCGGCGTTTATCCCCGATATTCGAAGAGCGTGATTAATGTGATCGAAACGGGCCGGCATTTTTGAATGAGAATAAATCATAATTAACGATCGCTTCGATTAAAATTTTAGTTAAATTTTAAGATCGAAATATGATTCTACGAATGTTAAAGTGAACGATTAAGCGAATAATATAATAGTGAAACTCGTTTGCAGCCGCACCCTGATAGAGTCCGAGAGAGAAGAGAGGGAGAGAGAGGAGCGGCCGCTTGTAAAGTATACAGTGAAGCTGGTGGTAAGTTTGAAGTACTGTGTTTATTTTCGAGTACCTTTATAAGAATTCAAACCGAAATCGCATTTAAATAATAATATGTGACATAAATAGAAGCAATAGACGTAACGTATATGCTTTTAGTAATCCCGTCTAAAATAATATAATTTGTGTTTTTAATTCTACTGTTTAATTTTTATTTTATGCAAATTTCTATTTATAACACTTGGAAAAAAATCTGTCTTAATCATTGCCGTAATTAATATAATATAATGCAGATAAACATTATTTTAATGCATTAAATTAATCCCTTGTAATTGATGATTATTATGATCAATTCTTGTTTAATTCACAGATCATTATGATCAATGCTTGCTTATTTCAAGATCATTATGATCAATGCTTGTTTTATTTAAAATCTTAATGATCAATACTTGTTAAGATACAGAAATCATGTTTTTAAAATATGAAATTATTGTTTGTTAATTATTTTTTTAATATGTTTTTCGATTCATTTTGTTGTGTTCATTAGTACAGGTGATTTGCTAATATTTTTAATAATACAGTTTGTATCCTGTCGTTATCGTTTAGTAACATGTAACATATACATTGTTAATATGTTATATAGGATAATGCCTGGTGGGTTATGGATATAAATACTTTCAGAGGAAAACATGAAATAATTTAATATATAAATATACTGTCTTAGTTTTTAGTATGTAAATTTTTATTTTACAGGAAAAATGAAATTTGATTGTAGTAGTTATAATAATAGCTATAGTTTTTTTTTCTTTATCATTAGTAAGGATATAAAATAGGTTATATGGATTTTAAATCAGTTTATAAATATATGTATATATATTTTCTTTCTAAATATATATTTGAAATTTGTTTATAAAGATAAATAAATTTTATTGAGTTATATAAATTAAGTATATATATTTTCATATATTTGACATGTTAAGTCAAGATTCTGATGGTATTTTTCAGATAGGATAGTAACCAGATAAAAATTTATATTAAATTTAATCTCCTAATGTATTGAAAACAAAATTTAATATTTTAGTTTTCTTTACAATTCACTAGATTGACAAAGAAAAAATTATAACCACTAAAAATATCAAATATTTTATATGTAAGCAATTTAAAATTATTATGTGTCTTATTTATATTTTTTGAAAATAATCTATGTTGACATATTTAAAATTGATTAATGTATATTTATTGTACTATTAAGTTAATATTTTAAAGCTTATTAGTTCTTCAAGCCGCATTACTAATAATTAATTAATTAATTAATACTTTCTACGCAGAACTATTATTATGATTGATTTTTATATTCTTTAAATTAAATTATTTAATTTCTTGGAGGAGAAATCAGGTTATGATTTGGATCAATAAATTCTAAAAAGTCATTTTAATTTGTAAAAGAAAACCAGAAAATTAATACTTTCTGTTAAATTTCAATTAAACATTTTTTTTTGTTTTTTAAATCAAGCCATACCATTTACATAAATGGAATTTAATTTGTGTGTTAAATCTTCAATAATTTTCGAAATTTAATTAGTTTTCTTAAAAAATTGCCATTTAATTATCATACAACCTTTTAATGATAATATTTATCAGTAAAATAAATCTGAATTATGTAAAATTTATAATTTTAATTGGGTTCAAGTATTATTCAAACTTTTGAAATGATCAATTAAATTTTTTATATATAATCTGAACATATATACTGTTTATATTGTGCTTCATTGCCTATTTACAGAGATACTGTACAACTGTAATACATATTATTAACTCGGGTGCGGGAAACAGAACAGATGAATGTCCCCCGTATCCGTATTTAAATATCCAACGTCGATAATTCGACATCCTTTTAAACAGTATATTTTTAGTTCAAGTGACAATATCGACACATGAAGTACCGTTATTTCCTATCTCTCCATCATAAAGAAACAATTTTCAATACGGTTTTTGTTCGGGAGTCATTTTGTTTAACGTTAAGTTAATTTTTATATCAGTTTTAATTCTCAGAAAACCGTCGGAGAATTCCCATTATA
Organism: Centruroides sculpturatus; assembly: GCF_000671375.1. NCBI lineage: Eukaryota > Metazoa > Arthropoda > Arachnida > Scorpiones > Buthidae > Centruroides > Centruroides sculpturatus. Next base: position 56,459 of record NW_019385374.1, read on the forward strand.
CCGTTTCTTTAGTACAGTAAAATCTGGTTTCACGCTTGCGCCTTGCTGAATGATGTCATCCATAAATACGATTTTGGTAGGCGACGCTTTGACTAGAAATATATTGATCGAGTGGGGAAATGCAACTATTTGACTAAATACTATCCTAATCAATGCCGTATCTCGTGTGTGATTCGTGTCTCTCTCTCTTTTTTTTCAATAAAAAAAAATTCTGTTTCCTTAATTTGTTATTTGGATTTAACTGCAAAATATGTGGCGAATGCACGGCCTTGCGATTATGACGTCATCCTATAAGTTACGTTATTGTAAAATGGTAGAAAGTGCCAATGTTCTGAGTGCTGTTGCTATAATTAGAGAGTTGGCACTCAATCTTAGTTTGCTTATTAAGAGATACAGAGTTTGAAAGCATGTTTTATAGCTTTTTTTAATATATTTTCCCCCTTTTTTTATTTCCACTCGAGATTCAATTGTTAATTATTGTACTCAGTCGAATAATCACTTCTTGAAATGGTTATTATGATTTTAAATGGGATAATTAATTAAATAAAGATATATATACATCAAGGTTATAAAATAGAGAGGAAAAAAAAACCAATTTTAATAGAATATTCTATGATTTGTTTTTATTTGTATAATAATTTAATATTTGGGTTTCTGCTTGAAATTTATTTTCAAATGTCACTTCAAAAGGGCTGTGTAAACATCTGGCGCCATAAATATGAGTTTAGGAAATGGATTAGGAATTTTTCACTTTAATAGGATTTTAGGGGTTTATATATTGGTAAAACTCGGAGAAAAATATTTGACGAATTTTGTAAATATATAGAGAATAAGCTTCGGCTTACAATTCTTAAATAGAAGTTTATCCCGCATCTGTTCAGTGTTAATTTTTATACTTCCTCCGTACATTTCCGTACTTTTTGCTGAGCTTCGGATAATGACATTTCTATCATTTAAAAACAAATCTAAACTCCGAATAGAATTTTCTTTAGAATATATTATATTTCCTGAATAAAAATGAAATTTGCTGTATGATTCTGGATGCTGTTCTTAATTAATATGTAACTTATAATTGTTTTAAGTTAAATTTATTAATGTAAATAAACGTTTTTTTTTTTTTTTANTATGTAATGAAATATTCTATGTAATGCTTCTACTTAAAATTTCCTAGTTTAAATATAGCTTGTGGATTGTTAAAGTTCAGTTTTTCATAGATTTTTTTGTTTTTTTTGGTTTTTTATACTAAATTGAGCGTAAAAAATTTTGAACATAAAAACAATATTACTAAATTGACAAAGTTATTGGATTGTAAAATCAACATGACACAATTGAGGCATATCAAATTTGATGAATGTAATTTTTAAATGATGTACAGTATACATTCCAACCGTTTTAATTTATTAATTAGATCAATTAAACTAAATAAATGGTTTTAATAACTTTTAATTGTTATACGGCATAAATACTAAGACTTTTATGTAGGCAGATGCCCACAACATTGTTAAATGTATAGCGATTAACATATTACATAACTAAATAACCTAATATAGTTAAATATATACAGTATATTTTATTTTTGTTACAAAAAATTACTTCTAAATATTTAATTTATTTCGAATTGTTATATGTAACTTATAATTGTTTTAAGTTAAATTTATTAATGTAAATAAACGTTTTTTTTTTTTTTTAATTAAAATGAGGAGCGAATAAGATATTTATTTCATTGTAATAAACATTCAATTTGTAAGAATTTAATGAAATTTATGATGAATAATTCAGTTTAATCCACTCTTGTATTATATAATTGCTATTTAATTGAGATTTCTTATAAATGTATTATAAAATTCAACAAAATCAAAGTGTCGGTTAATTTACTTTGTTTAAAACAGTACCTGTTGGTCCTACAGTTTGTTTATTTGGTTTCCATAGAAACACCGTGGGAAAATGTATTCGTAACCGATAATTTGAATTATCCCTGCATGAATTGGGATTTTTTTCCCTCCCTCTTTTAAATTAGGATAACGCATTGCCTAGGTTGCCAACAAGCAAAACATTTTGGTTCAAAAAGATGCAGTGTATCTAGTTTCTCTTTGCCACCTATCATCTGCCGAAAAAGATCGTTGCCAAAATAAATCCACTGAAGACCCGATAACGTATATAGTATATAAACAGTGTATATATATATATATATACACACACATATACAAGTTAATTACGATGTAATGCTGATAATATATAGATGTTTTTTAATTGTTTCCATTAACGGCACCGCGGGTTGCACTATAAAAAAAAAAAGCAAAATGAACTCAAGGTCATGTACTGTACATTATTAGCTTAAGGGAGTGCAAGGTTTGATATACAGCTTTGAAAATCCTGTATGTCGTCCGAAATCTCGAAAATATTTATTATATAAACAAAATTTTCAAATAAAAAGATTTAAAATATAGTTCCAGCCTTGGAAGGGGGGAGTGCTGCTTATTAATTAACCTCCTAAGGCTGACGATCGTTTGATTTTGTAAATTAATGACAATATCTCTGATTGTTCTATTAATTTTAAATTAAACAAAGCGTTAAAGACGTCCAGTCGTCAGTTTATTTTAGAATGTAATCTGATATCGCTTGTTACATGCCTGATTATTAAATTAACGGATCATGTATCGAATGTAAATATTTGCGAATATGGCAAATCTGGGACTTTGACACTCAGTCTGGGTTCTTTTCAATTAGATTAGAAGTTACTAAAATTATACTTTGTTATTAATACAATTGTACTAAAATTAAAAAATGTCAAAATATACGGCATCGTATATTTTACACATGAAATACGCATGATGAAAGATTGAATAACTTATACACAACATCATTTTCTTGAAGTAAAAAGATTTCCAGATACAATCTGCTATTACAGAAATCCTTTTTAAGTGTACATCGAGGATTCTGCGAATTTATTTCAGATGAAACTGGACTTGAACAGGTACATTGATCTCACCTGATATAAGGTGAATGGACAGACTGTCGCCACTATTCATCGATTGCCTCTCTCGAAACAGGTAGACCTACTCTGGCCCTACTCGGATCAATCAATTTTCCTTTATAAGTCTGCCATTTTGACCTGACAACACCATTTTCTTATCTCTAAAAATATTTTCAAATTGGAAGAAGAGTACGTGTTCAAAAGAGAAATTCATGTGTATAATACGTTACGTAAGCTTATACAGAGGCCTATTTTTAAACAGATATGAAATACATTAGTTTTTTCATGTAATGCACATTGTTAAAGGACTTAAAATCTTTTTTAAATGGCGTAGATAAAAATAGAAATGTATTGTATGCGTACTGTACTTCGAATTTATTAATTTAATAAAAAAAATTCTTTATTAAATTCTTTATTACTTTATTTCATATAAGGTATTGCTTTAAGAATCTCAAGTAAAAAGTTCAAAATTAATTTCTTAATCATAAAAATTAAATATTCAACAGTATAAAATATGAAATTCCATAATTTTTCATAAGCAGTTTCAGAGTTACATTTTTCTTACTAAACATAATTGAGATCTTTACAGCTGAAATGGATTTTAATGTAGTAAATTAGGCTGGCATTGTGTATAACGTTATCAATGCATCAATTACAGTATTAATACAGTATTATTTAATTTTATTTGCGTATTGTTTTTGTTAAATAAAATCTTTATTTTATATGAAAGCTAAAATTATTATAATTTTTTAATTTTATTTTTGTTTTCAATACTGTGTATAATTTTATGTTCTTAAAGATGTTCAATGTTCATTGTGAATTGTAATTATCACAATGTTCATTGTGATAATTACAATGAACATTGTGATAATTAACAGGAATTTTAGAAGAATTTATTTATGAAGAATTGGTTATTTTTCCAAATTTATAATGTTTTAAAATATATTATATTACAAGAAATTTTTTTCTGCATAATATGTTTATTAAATAACAAGCTTTGTAAAATTATATTATAATACAAAAATTGTAATTATATTATAATGTTTTCTATACAGTAGAACCTCGAAAACTCGGCTCTCGATAACCCGGCACTCCGGATAACTCGGCCACACCCTGGCAAGGCAAAAAAATCCTTAGTTAATTAATTTTCATTATAGACAGCTTTATAAAAGTATAAAAGCTCTCATAAAGTATTTTTCTGAGGTCTGTCTTATCAGATAAATTACTGTACACAGTGTATTCATTAATTTTCATTTTCATGTAGTAAAGGCTCTATGCCTTCATAAAGGAC
>NW_019385374.1:64946-105140 GCF_000671375.1 Centruroides sculpturatus
TTAAACTAATACTGTAATAAAACTTAATATATTAATAATCACAATTATTTCACTCTGTAGTGCACTAATAATTATCACAATTAATGCTGGTATTTGATATTAGACAAAATCTAATACTGGTACAATACTAATAATCATAAAATGTTTATTAACCATTATATATATATATATATTTAAAATCTAGCAACTAGTTGCTTAACTTTCCCGGCAAGAGTTAAAAATTGTGTTACGCCATCTGTTATGAGATTTTATTTTAAAAAGTTTTTATATTATTAATTATTATAAAATGTCAAAAAGCTTACTTTTTAGGATAGAGATGAGTTTGATAAAAAGTTGTAAATGCTAATAACGAATAAAATCTTCATTAAGTTCGTCCCCATTCGAGATATGACACATAATACCCCTCTATCTCTCCATCCCCTTAACCTTTAACCACCAAAATTTAATACCCCTAATACAAAAACCTCCCTGCATAATTTTAGAAATTTTCGACAAAAGGCACGGGAGTTATTAAGCTTTAAAGTGGGTGAAGAAAATCGTACTCCCCCACACACTAGATTAACATCCATATATACAGGAAAAATCCCCAATTGTTTTTGCATTCCTCGACGTTTCAAGGTCCCCGAGTCCAAAAATGTAAAAATATTGGGGGGGGGGTAATTTTTTGACTGATTCTCTCTGTTGTATATAACAGATGGGAAATTAATATAAAAATATATAAATTTAAATTTAAAAAACATAATAAATAAACGAAAGATTGCAACTTTAGATGTAACCGTAGATTTAAAAAGGGAAGGAAAGAATAGGAAATTATAGTTTGGAAGAAATAAAAAGAATTGAAGTGATGCGGTTACATTTATCATATGGCTGAATCGCAAAACTTAATTTTTTTCTATCGGAAGTATTCAATATTTTACTGAAGGGGAAAAAATTATTTTATTGTTTTGCACATTCCTCAACGTTTGAACAATTTATATAAATTAATAATATTTATTAACCATTCATTATTTTGATGAATTAATAACTCACAATATAATTTAATACGTTCCTTCTTAGTCAATATTTTTGTAGTAATTCTAGATAAACTACTCGTGTAGATAAATAATTGAAAATTATTATTTAATTAAATTACTATTAAATTCTTATTCTTTTATTTACGAAAATGGTTATAAAATTTAATAATTATATTATTTTTATCATGGTAATACTTATATAAAAGTTTCTATTGTACTCATTACTGACTTTTATTTTTCTCTTTGTTATGAAGTTAAGCTGGGGAATGAATGTAATCGAATCATCGCGATACTTGAATCCTTTTTTTTTCTGTCTTGGTTCTCACCCACCGTACGAAATATTTTTCATGTCTTGTATTGTTGCCACATACCTCAGCTTTAAATAGGCAGGGAAATACATATTGAATACGCGTTGAAGAAAGGAGTTTCAGCTGAAAAGAGTAAGAAAAAAAATGCTAAAACGTTTATATATATATAAAATTTATTTAAAATATCTCATGGAAAGTAATTCATTATTGTATACTTTAATTCACTGAAGATAAAATAATTTCTTCTTAAAAATTTAATAAAATAATTCGAGTAAAATTAAATAAAGTTGTGTAAAATGTAAGAATAAAAAATATCTTGATAAAATATGATAAGAATAAAAGTTTATTATTAATATTTATCTATCATTGAGGTATGATTTAAAAAAAATTGTAATTTAACTTTGGGTTAATATTACTTTAGTAAATATTTTTGAAATATAAAAAAATTGATTAGAAAATTTATTAAAATATTTTAATAACGTTAAAATTTCTAAAGAATTTTATTTGTAAATTTTTTTAAAAAGTCTGAATTATTTTGCTATACAAGTGATTTAATTAAATATAATTAAATATGCAAAAGTAAAAATTAAAAATTAAAGGCTAAATTTTCTATTCTATAAAAACTTGTTTTAAAAATGTTATTTTTTTTCTTTATTTTCTCACATTTTGAAAGTTAAAATCAGGATTTATTAAAATTCTTAACAATGTAATCATGTTGATGATATAAACTCTACTTAATGAAATGAATTCATAGATTTCCAAGATTTTAATATTTATGATTATTAATAATTTGAAAGCATATAAGCAATTATTTAAAACTCGATTTGAAATTAATTTAATTATTTTCCGTTAACTGATTTTTTTTCTTACTTGATTTCATGAGATATATTTTCATATCACAATTCAATCGTCATAACAATGATGGATGATTTGAAAAAAAAAATTATATTGTTCAACATGCTTTTTATCAAGATCAAGCAATTGTGATTTGTGATGTAGACTTTATCTCACAAAATATAGATAAAATGTAGAACAAGAAATTGTTTTTCGAACAAGTAATCATTCCAATTGATTTATGGATATGTGATGATTTCATATTTATCAAAGCAGAGTTTTAATTATGAATAATAATTGTTTTATGCATTACTTATAAAATTATATAGTTTATTATTATTATTCTATTATATAAATAATAGAGTAACTAAACCATTTATTTTTTCGTTAACAACTCTGCCTCCAGTCAGTGAGTGATGAGGCTAATTTAACTTTATATACAACCTATAGCATTATTTTTTTTTATTTGGAATGTTTATCAATAGATGGCAATATATTATAAATTTGTCAAAATAATTTTTAATAATTTTACTATATAAAATTATCAAGAATTGATGAAACTATCAGTTATGAAAGATAAATTTTGTGTGCTTTGTGTATTTGAAAATTTATATTATATATTTTATTATTCGTTCTCTTTTAGCTTGTGTATAAACATATTTATAGTTTTTTTCCGCGTTATCATTTCTTTTCTTGGTATTTCCATATAGATAAATATCAAGGTAATCAGCATATTTCAATTGTCTATGTCATATTCAAAACTGAACACTTACTCTTATTCAATTGTTCAAAATTTAAAGAAAAAATTATGTAATAAAAAAGTAGGAATGTAAAATTGAATTCTTATCATATCAAATTATATTATATGTAATTATTAAATGATATTATTGTGAGTTATTATAGGTGCTAAGTAATTACTGGGCATCTATAATTGCTTTTCCTGTAATACAGTACAATAAATTTATTAGATATGTTCTCCAAATTGTCTACGATATAGCATTTAATCATTTCATATAATACAATTTAAGTTATAAGATATTTAACTTGTATTTAACTTAAATATGCCCAAAGATATGATAAGGACTGATTCTTACATTCCTACTTTTTTATTACACAAATTTGTTTTGTAGTTTATTACTTTTTATCTATTATACTTTCAAGATCTAGAATTTATTTGATCATTTATTTTAACATATAAAAGATATAGTTTATTTTTATCACTTGTTGCTGTCTAATATAAAGATTTACTAAATGTATGAAATATGTGCCCTGCAGAAAGATGGTATAACACTTCTCGTACTTCTGATGAGGAAATTTCTCATGTGCATGTTATACTAACTTGTAAGAACTATTTTTAACTCAGACGTTATAATAGGCGTGGTGTTTATGTTTTTTTTTCTTTTTTGTGGATTTTTTGAATTTATTATTAAAAATAAATTCTCATGTAACTTACTCTTATATATTCTACGAGAAATGTAATGGATTTTATGAAAGGAATATGGAGTGAAATATATATATTTCCAGTGTAAAAAACTATAAAGTTTCATCATTTTAACTTTATATATTTTAATTGATTTAAAAATAAATTGTTTTCTTTTTGAATAGTTAAAAAATTTTACAAGGATCCGATTTAACACGACAAAAATGCATTTATTTTTCTAATTATCGATTTAAATTCTAATTTTATATATCGGTGAAAGCATATTCTGTCCCACAGAATCTGCCTTCGCTGGTGCATCGAAGTATGATTTCAATCAATCATTTAATTCACTTGATTTAATAAATGCATTCTTCGTACATTCACTAAAAATTATATTTAAATGGATGTATGAAATATCTTTACCAGTTGGTAGCCATTATTCAAATGTAATTAATATAAGTAACATCACTTTCAATTATAAGACTCGTATATTTGGGAAAATTATTATACAGTACTGTACGTCTTCGTTATGAAAGCGTAACTTAGTTCCTTGTAAATAGACGTAACTTTGAATTATGACTTTGCCATGATGGAAAATAACAGAAATTTAATATTGAAGCATTTTAAGAATGCCCGAAGTTAAATTTATTGGGTGATTTTTAAAAATTTGAATGATATTTCATTATTTAGGATAGACCTAAAATCAGAAAATTTTAAGATTTTTTTTTAAAATCCAAAATACGTGTTACGTTGATACTTATTTTTTGATTGTAGGAATAGCATAAGGATCTATTAATAGTCTTACTGTGATTTCCTGCTTATTTTTATTTATTATGGCTTCTGTATAAAGCTACAAGGGACCAACCTTTGTAAGGAATTGTGGTTCAAATTTAATGAGATTATTGTGATTTTACAAGAACTGTTCGAATCGAGATATCAATCTGCAGAAAGTTGTTCGTTATAGTTTCATGGGATCCAGACAAATTTGAATTAGAGGGCCTATGTACAGTGTTGACTTCAGATATTTCTCTTCGGGGAAATTCCCCGGTATCTTCGTTCGTTTTTTAACGCAACCTTGGAGGGTTAAGCTCTGATCCTGGCTACACCTGCAATCTAGGGTCCCCAGATATGGCGCCAAATTTAATTTTCGATATTCTTACCATAATAATGAGTTTATAAAAAATTGGCTTGTGGCCTCCCGTTGATTGGGGCCACAGCCAATTTCCCTTTTTGCCCGTAGAATAACGCATCACTGATCCGTGTCTATCATTCTGATCGATTCTGTTGCAGGTTGCATCCTACCATAATGGGCAGAATTGAACGTATAACCTATAACCTATAGTGCTAGTGAGTCACGTATTCCTAAGCCAGTTTATAATGGAAAATGGCTTGTCACTACTATAATTTTTAAAACCTTTATGAATACCATTCGAAAATTCCCCTATTCCGATACTATTCCGATACTATTCCGATAGTTAAAATCGAACTTTGTTCGGGAAAGAAATCGAATCCAGACACTTCGAGTGTAATTTAGACTGAAATGTATCTTTATCGGGAGATTTGGAGGACTTTACCCTTAATAGTAAATTAAAGCAAGATTTTAGAAAGAATTCAATAGGGGTACCTGACGTCATACACGAAAACTGTTGGCGTGGAGATTCGTCCATTGTTTTTGACCGATTTAAATAAGCCTAATTGTAGAAAGAGTCACGATCGAGCTTTGTATTTAGGTCAAGAAATAGCGTAGACATATATTTTCTGGCTTAAATATTGTAGAAGGCCATTAGGATATATGGAATTTCTGTCGAAGTAAGATTACCTTCGCATTTAAGTTAATGTAGTCAATTTGAGAGTTAAGTTTTTGTTAACGTTTAGTTTTAAAATATTCGTATTTAAATAAAACTTATGAAAAATCGGATTTTAATTTATATTCCATTAATTTTTTTAGAAGCTGTTTGTTGCGCCCGAAATTTAATTAAAGTTTCAGATGCAACAAAATTGCGTAAACTGAAAGAAGTAAAAATATTTAGATTTACGAGTTGTTTATTAATGTGTTTAAAATGCCAGTTCCTTAATGTTCTTAAAAATTTAGATAAATGCGAAAACGTCATCTCAATAATTATAAACATTAATAATTACATTTTAGATTCAATTAGAATTTAATAGTAAGAAATTGAAAATTGAAGTATTTTTACACTTCAAATTTTTTGTGTTTTTGACCGTGAGTCAAGAAAACAAAAAATTTTCTTTGTTAGCGAGGTTGTGGCCGAAGTTTTCATCTTTAAAACGTGAACGTCGAACGTCGAGCGCCGCTATCTCGTAATTGACGTTCGACGTTCACGTTTTACAGATGAAAACTTCGGCCGCAACTTCTCTATTTTATCTCAGGAATATTTAACAATGTTGTGTTATTTACAGTAAAACCCGTGTAAGCCGGGAAAATCGCACGGTACCGAATATTTTTTCTTGCTCGTCAGGTTTTTGAACAGATTTTTTTTTAACATAGAAAATCGCTTCGTTCCGAAGAATTTTTTTCGTTTAGGCAGGTTTCCGTTATATTCAGGTTCTACTTAAAGCAGGTTTTACTGTATGTATTAAAAAGTATGACGTTATATTATACCGTAGACGTGAAATTTTAATAACACAAAAATCTAATAATTATATTCTTACTGTGTATGCTTTATTTTATGAGTTTTAAATGATTGCTGTTAGCTCAAAGTTTTTGAAATTTTTAAAAGTTTTGTATTTAAATCTAACATTAATATTAGAAATTATTAGATCCGTAATACTAATAATTAGATTAAATTAGAATCAAAATAACTGGAGATAAAATAATGATAAGAATAAAATTCTATTCCATATACTGTACTGTACAGACAGTGCGTGATTCATTATTATTCTGAATTATCGTGAGTTTCGTGAATAAAATTAAAATTTTATGGCAGGTTTTATACATTTACAACTATAAAACTAATTAAAACGAATTAGTTTTTTTGACAAAGCTCCGAAAATATAGATTTTTATCAGTTGAGTAATATGTAAATCATTAGAACTTTAAAAAAAATTAACATTTTAAATAAAGAATAAAAATTTAACAGTAAATTTTTAATGAATAGAAATATTAATTAAAAATAAATTTTAAATACATAGATATTATCATATACTGTATTTTATTTTAAAATAGATTTTTCTTATATATTTTCATTGACACAGTTCAACGACCTTACTTCATAGATTATTCATTTTTTTTAATGCATTATTTAATGTGTGGTCACTTCATTTAATGAATGCTATAAATTTTAATGTTTCCTTTTAAAAGTTAAAAGGAAATATTATTTATATGCTGTTAATTCTTAAATTTATATATTTTATTTTATTGTCATGGATAACATCTGAGTCTTTGTGAAGTTAAAACACTGTAGTAACAATTATCAATTACATTATACTAATTTTCACTGTTGTTGAGAATTGTTATTGATTATCAACACAGTTTTAAAATGTAAAGTCATTCACAGATGAATAAAGAAGAGTTATATAATGGATAAGTTATGTAGTAGCTTAATTACATTGCAATTTGTTATAATAGGATTTGTATATGCGGAATTCCGATAGATCCAACGGAAATAATTACTTAATGGCTTTTATAACGTAAGCTTGTTTATTATTAAATATCAACTTACCGAATAAAAAAATATACATTAAAGTGGTGTATAAATATATCTTATTCCTGCGTTCCTATATTACGTTATTTAATTTATTAAAAATTTATTTTTGTATTCGATTAATCTAAATTATAACAATTAATATTGAATGGGAAGATATTAATAGATCTATAATTAATTCACAACGTATCATAAAAATAATTCTAGCATCATTAAAACTATTTTAATGAAAGAAAATTGAATTTAGTAATTAAATTTGGAATTCTTTTAGCGTGTATCAGAATCGAATAATAATAAAATATATATATGTGTATATATATAGCCTATATGAATTATCGCTAATGTTATGTTCGATGCATTTGGAGAAAAACTAGATGTGATGCAATAATCGTTAAATATAAAAGGAAAATAATACAAGTGATATAAAAAAAAATTTCTTAGTATGCATCTGCGTATAAAGCAATATTTTAAAATGGAGATAACAAAGCTATTTTAGAGGTTAACTTCCAAATAAAATTGAAACCGGTTTCCAAGTCTCCCTCGTTTTTTGTCTGGAATGGGTGATGACTGATGAGTCATTTGATTTGCTTGGGTCTGTTTTTAGTTTGGTAGGTATTTAATGGTGTTCTAACCAGAAAAACAAGATTCAGCACCATTGTTGACAAAAGGGCAGGTGGTTGACCGCTTAAAAAACGGTTATATAGCATTTTCTATATTAATTCGATTTTCATATTTTAAATTTAATATTGCTGCGATTGAAGTGATTTTTTTTTATANTTATCAATGTATTTTTTTAATATTTATTTATAGATAACTTATTTTAAATTATTGAGAATGCGAATAAAATCAAGTAAGATCAGACTCAGAAAATTTTCAGATTGGAAAAATTATCCTTGACCATTTCACCTTTTATGGAGACCCGGAACTAATGGTCTACAGCCAATTGTTTAGCTGGGAAACTAGATTTTTATTTTTAATTTTATTGTTTTGCTCGAAGGACCCACGTTCTGCCTTCTTAAATTCCGAATTCTGATTTACTTCGGCGTTTCGGACACGCTACTTGTCTTTAAGTAAATGAATACGACGGAAGTGCCGTGTACAGTTCATTGAAGCATTTATAAGCGATTAATTTTTTCTTTATTGCGGGTGTGATTTCGTATTTTTAGTTAGGCCATTACTGGATCGAAAAGTATAACAATGGTCTTCGGTTTCTAAGTAATGGTTTTTAATCACGGCAAAAAGTATCGTAAAGTTTTTCGTAATTTAGTATATACACACACAAAAAAATCGTAATTTGAGTGTATTATTAAAATAAAGCTTGTGATTTGTATAATTTAAAACCGTAATTAAGTAGGTCAGTATATATATTTTTTTTATTCGAAATTTTTAAGTGTTTTTCAATTTCATTCAAGAATGCTTCCGGTTAATGAATGAAACCTATACTGTAATTTTCTAACAAAGAAAGTAAAGTTCGTCATCACAAGAAAAAAAAATTACACAAACAAAAGTTCAGCCGACCGAAGGACTTTTCATACATTTAGATTCCAGTTTACAGATGGGAGAATTTCTAGTTAATCGCTCTGCTTATTTCGTAATGATACTTTCTTCTACCTTTTTTTTTAAAAGGCCTTTTTTTTACTCGTTTAAATTGTAATAAACAATCGAAGAAGAACGCTTTTATTTAAAACATATTATAGTAAGCAGAGTTACCTATATACATACACCTTTCAAAACATTATTTAAATTACAGATACATACAATATTCTTAAACGAATATTTTTAGTTTAACAAAGATTCCTCCTGAAAATCTGGATAGGAGGAATCGTTGTTAAACTCAAAAATATTTTAGTAGCAATAAATGATAATAGTTTTACTTCTTTTCTAATTGATTTTAATAGAAATAATGTATTATTTTTTTTACGCTGTTTAAACATTTCGAGGAACTTGAATTATTTATGGTGTACTGTTTATAAATTAGTTCATTCTATTATTAAGTAGTTACAATTGTAACTAATGTTATCGAACCGTTTTCCTTCTAGACTGTTTTGAACGGAAACTCAATAAAAAGATTATGTAATAATTATTTTATAACATAACCAATACATTTAATGTTTTTTTTTATACAATTAATACATCTTTACAGTGAAGTTTATTTACACATATTGTTACAATATGCAATACTTTAGTTACACGCTAGATTCATACAATGGCGATTAGTTAAAGAAGAATATATTCAGTTAAAATGGTAAAGGATTTCACACCTACGTCCTTATTTTCAGTGAGTATCTTGGTATGAATACATATGTGGTCAGTTCAACTTGACTTTCCGTTAAATATCAAATACTCCTCCATTTTCCTTAAAACGCTTACCTCATAAGTAGTAGATTATTTGTGGGTCCCGTCCTTGACTATAACGCTTTATCAATGTCGCGTCGTACATCACACTTCATTGGCCTTGGAGGCCAGCCCTACCAAGGATACAAATAAAAATTTTATACGTTAAATTCGGTTTATTTTCCTAAATTTAATACAGAATTTACTTATTGTTGTATGTTTTAATTGTAATTCAATACGTGACCCATAGTTTTGTCAGCATATGTTATGGCATTGATTTGGATAGTGTTTTTTAACTGAGAAAATAACTGATCAGGTGAACCGTGTAATCATATTTCAGTTTTGAATTAAACTTCCTTTCGATTATCAGTCTTAAATTTTTACATTGGCATGAACATTTTTACATTTTTTTATTTATTTTTTAATAGGAAAGCTCACATTATTAATTGATTTATGAAATATGACAAATTGGATTGTAATTACTTTCTATAACTTTAATTTTTCTTATATATTAAATTATATTTTATTAAAAATTTCTTTTTCATATTTATAACAGAAGCCATTTACTGAATTTATGAATTAACTTGTATTTTTTATAGATGGGCCCATTTTAAATATTTATATTTGGCATATTAATATTAATATTTTACATTAATGTTATATTTACCAGCATGCAAATATAAAAGATTTTTTCCCCCTTTCCTTATTTTTGTATTTTCATGTTAAAACATGTTTCGGAATTACCTAACAAATCTGTCACCGGATTCTTGCCAAAGAAAAATTATCTTGAGCTTTGTTCACTTTAATTTGCAAACAGAAATGAACTGTAATACAATCTTTGCTTATCTAACATTAGACATTACGTTATATTACAGTTCACGAAGAGATTTGGTATCTAACAATCGTGCTATTTACAGAAACATTACTTCTCAGAAAATGAAAGTATGAATGTGATTTTGAAAACTTTCGATAAGCAATTGCAACATTTATCGGATGCGATGATAAAGNAATTTAAAAACTTACTACATGTTTAAAGTAGTCTTTAACTTACCAAAAGATAATTTTGACTTTTTGTTGAAAAGAAAACAATCTTAGATTGTGTAAAGAAATAATTTAAAAACTAATAAAACATTACACAACTTTTAAAAAATCCAGTAACGAGTTGCTTAACGTTCCCAGCCAAACTTTAAAATTGTGCATGACGCCATCTGTTAAGAGATTTTATTTAAAAAGTTTTTATATTATTAATTATTATAAAATGTCAAAAAGCTTACTTTTTAGGATAGAGATGAGTTTGATAAAAAGTTGTAAATGCTAATAACGAATAAAATCTTCATTAAGTTCGTCCCCATTCGAGATATGACACATAATACCCCTCTATCTCTCCATCCCCTTAACCTTTAACCACCAAAATTTAATACCCCTAATACAAAAACCTCCCTGCATAATTTTAGAAATTTTCGACAAAAGGCACGGGAGTTATTAAGCTTTAAAGTGGGTGAAGAAAATCGTACTCCCCCACACACTAGATTAACATCCATATATACAGGAAAAATCCCCAATTGTTTTTGCATTCCTCGACGTTTCAAGGTCCCCGTGTCCAAAAATGTAAAAATATTGGGGGGGGGTAATTTTTTGACTGATTCTCTCTGTTGTATATAACAGATGGGAAATTAATATAAAAATATATAAATTTAAATTTAAAAAACATAATAAATAAACGAAAGATTGCAACTTTAGATGTAACCGTAGATTTAAAAAGGGAAGGAAAGAATAGGAAATTATAGTTTGGAAGAAATAAAAAGAATTGAAGTGATGCGGTTACATTTATCATATGGCTGAATCGCAAAACTTAATTTTTTTCTATCGGAAGTATTCAATATTTTACTGAAGGGGAAAAAATTATTTTATTGTTTTGCACATTCCTCAACGTTTGAACAATTTATATAAATTAATAATATTTATTAACCATTCATTATTTTGATGAATTAATAACTCACAATATAATTTAATACGTTCCTTCTTAGTCAATATTTTTGTAGTAATTCTAGATAAACTACTCGTGTAGATAAATAATTGAAAATTATTATTTAATTAAATTACTATTAAATTCTTATTCTTTTATTTACGAAAATGGTTATAAAATTTAATAATTATATTATTTTTATCATGGTAATACTTATATAAAAGTTTCTATTGTACTCATTACTGACTTTTATTTTTCTCTTTGTTATGAAGTTAAGCTGGGGAATGAATGTAATCGAATCATCGCGATACTTGAATCCTTTTTTTTTCTGTCTTGGTTCTCACCCACCGTACGAAATATTTTTCATGTCTTGTATTGTTGCCACATACCTCAGCTTTAAATAGGCAGGGAAATACATATTGAATACGCGTTGAAGAAAGGAGTTTCAGCTGAAAAGAGTAAGAAAAAAAATGCTAAAACGTTTATATATATATAAAATTTATTTAAAATATCTCATGGAAAGTAATTCATTATTGTATACTTTAATTCACTGAAGATAAAATAATTTCTTCTTAAAAATTTAATAAAATAATTCGAGTAAAATTAAATAAAGTTGTGTAAAATGTAAGAATAAAAAATATCTTGATAAAATATGATAAGAATAAAAGTTTATTATTAATATTTATCTATCATTGAGGTATGATTTAAAAAAAATTGTAATTTAACTTTGGGTTAATATTACTTTAGTAAATATTTTTGAAATATAAAAAAATTGATTAGAAAATTTATTAAAATATTTTAATAACGTTAAAATTTCTAAAGAATTTTATTTGTAAATTTTTTTAAAAAGTCTGAATTATTTTGCTATACAAGTGATTTAATTAAATATAATTAAATATGCAAAAGTAAAAATTAAAAATTAAAGGCTAAATTTTCTATTCTATAAAAACTTGTTTTAAAAATGTTATTTTTTTTCTTTATTTTCTCACATTTTGAAAGTTAAAATCAGGATTTATTAAAATTCTTAACAATGTAATCATGTTGATGATATAAACTCTACTTAATGAAATGAATTCATAGATTTCCAAGATTTTAATATTTATGATTATTAATAATTTGAAAGCATATAAGCAATTATTTAAAACTCGATTTGAAATTAATTTAATTATTTTCCGTTAACTGATTTTTTTTCTTACTTGATTTCATGAGATATATTTTCATATCACAATTCAATCGTCATAACAATGATGGATGATTTGAAAAAAAAAATTATATTGTTCAACATGCTTTTTATCAAGATCAAGCAATTGTGATTTGTGATGTAGACTTTATCTCACAAAATATAGATAAAATGTAGAACAAGAAATTGTTTTTCGAACAAGTAATCATTCCAATTGATTTATGGATATGTGATGATTTCATATTTATCAAAGCAGAGTTTTAATTATGAATAATAATTGTTTTATGCATTACTTATAAAATTATATAGTTTATTATTATTATTCTATTATATAAATAATAGAGTAACTAAACCATTTATTTTTTCGTTAACAACTCTGCCTCCAGTCAGTGAGTGATGAGGCTAATTTAACTTTATATACAACCTATAGCATTATTTTTTTTTATTTGGAATGTTTATCAATAGATGGCAATATATTATAAATTTGTCAAAATAATTTTTAATAATTTTACTATATAAAATTATCAAGAATTGATGAAACTATCAGTTATGAAAGATAAATTTTGTGTGCTTTGTGTATTTGAAAATTTATATTATATATTTTATTATTCGTTCTCTTTTAGCTTGTGTATAAACATATTTATAGTTTTTTTCCGCGTTATCATTTCTTTTCTTGGTATTTCCATATAGATAAATATCAAGGTAATCAGCATATTTCAATTGTCTATGTCATATTCAAAACTGAACACTTACTCTTATTCAATTGTTCAAAATTTAAAGAAAAAATTATGTAATAAAAAAGTAGGAATGTAAAATTGAATTCTTATCATATCAAATTATATTATATGTAATTATTAAATGATATTATTGTGAGTTATTATAGGTGCTAAGTAATTACTGGGCATCTATAATTGCTTTTCCTGTAATACAGTACAATAAATTTATTAGATATGTTCTCCAAATTGTCTACGATATAGCATTTAATCATTTCATATAATACAATTTAAGTTATAAGATATTTAACTTGTATTTAACTTAAATATGCCCAAAGATATGATAAGGACTGATTCTTACATTCCTACTTTTTTATTACACAAATTTGTTTTGTAGTTTATTACTTTTTATCTATTATACTTTCAAGATCTAGAATTTATTTGATCATTTATTTTAACATATAAAAGATATAGTTTATTTTTATCACTTGTTGCTGTCTAATATAAAGATTTACTAAATGTATGAAATATGTGCCCTGCAGAAAGATGGTATAACACTTCTCGTACTTCTGATGAGGAAATTTCTCATGTGCATGTTATACTAACTTGTAAGAACTATTTTTAACTCAGACGTTATAATAGGCGTGGTGTTTATGTTTTTTTTTCTTTTTTGTGGATTTTTTGAATTTATTATTAAAAATAAATTCTCATGTAACTTACTCTTATATATTCTACGAGAAATGTAATGGATTTTATGAAAGGAATATGGAGTGAAATATATATATTTCCAGTGTAAAAAACTATAAAGTTTCATCATTTTAACTTTATATATTTTAATTGATTTAAAAATAAATTGTTTTCTTTTTGAATAGTTAAAAAATTTTACAAGGATCCGATTTAACACGACAAAAATGCATTTATTTTTCTAATTATCGATTTAAATTCTAATTTTATATATCGGTGAAAGCATATTCTGTCCCACAGAATCTGCCTTCGCTGGTGCATCGAAGTATGATTTCAATCAATCATTTAATTCACTTGATTTAATAAATGCATTCTTCGTACATTCACTAAAAATTATATTTAAATGGATGTATGAAATATCTTTACCAGTTGGTAGCCATTATTCAAATGTAATTAATATAAGTAACATCACTTTCAATTATAAGACTCGTATATTTGGGAAAATTATTATACAGTACTGTACGTCTTCGTTATGAAAGCGTAACTTAGTTCCTTGTAAATAGACGTAACTTTGAATTATGACTTTGCCATGATGGAAAATAACAGAAATTTAATATTGAAGCATTTTAAGAATGCCCGAAGTTAAATTTATTGGGTGATTTTTAAAAATTTGAATGATATTTCATTATTTAGGATAGACCTAAAATCAGAAAATTTTAAGATTTTTTTTTAAAATCCAAAATACGTGTTACGTTGATACTTATTTTTTGATTGTAGGAATAGCATAAGGATCTATTAATAGTCTTACTGTGATTTCCTGCTTATTTTTATTTATTATGGCTTCTGTATAAAGCTACAAGGGACCAACCTTTGTAAGGAATTGTGGTTCAAATTTAATGAGATTATTGTGATTTTACAAGAACTGTTCGAATCGAGATATCAATCTGCAGAAAGTTGTTCGTTATAGTTTCATGGGATCCAGACAAATTTGAATTAGAGGGCCTATGTACAGTGTTGACTTCAGATATTTCTCTTCGGGGAAATTCCCCGGTATCTTCGTTCGTTTTTTAACGCAACCTTGGAGGGTTAAGCTCTGATCCTGGCTACACCTGCAATCTAGGGTCCCCAGATATGGCGCCAAATTTAATTTTCGATATTCTTACCATAATAATGAGTTTATAAAAAATTGGCTTGTGGCCTCCCGTTGATTGGGGCCACAGCCAATTTCCCTTTTTGCCCGTAGAATAACGCATCACTGATCCGTGTCTATCATTCTGATCGATTCTGTTGCAGGTTGCATCCTACCATAATGGGCAGAATTGAACGTATAACCTATAACCTATAACCTATAGTGCTAGTGAGTCACGTATTCCTAAGCCAGTTTATAATGGAAAATGGCTTGTCACTACTATAATTTTTAAAACCTTTATGAATACCATTCGAAAATTCCCCTATTCCGATACTATTCCGATAGTTAAAATCGAACTTTGTTCGGGAAAGAAATCGAATCCAGACACTTCGAGTGTAATTTAGACTGAAATGTATCTTTATCGGGAGATTTGGAGGACTTTACCCTTAATAGTAAATTAAAGCAAGATTTTAGAAAGAATTCAATAGGGGTACCTGACGTCATACACGAAAACTGTTGGCGTGGAGATTCGTCCATTGTTTTTGACCGATTTAAATAAGCCTAATTGTAGAAAGAGTCACGATCGAGCTTTGTATTTAGGTCAAGAAATAGCGTAGACATATATTTTCTGGCTTAAATATTGTAGAAGGCCATTAGGATATATGGAATTTCTGTCGAAGTAAGATTACCTTCGCATTTAAGTTAATGTAGTCAAATTGAGAGTTAAGTTTTTGTTAACGTTTAGTTTTAAAATATTCGTATTTAAATAAAACTTATGAAAAATCGGATTTTAATTTATATTCCATTAATTTTTTTAGAAGCTGTTTGTTGCGCCCGAAATTTAATTAAAGTTTCAGATGCAACAAAATTGCGTAAACTGAAAGAAGTAAAAATATTTAGATTTACGAGTTGTTTATTAATGTGTTTAAAATGCCAGTTCCTTAATGTTCTTAAAAATTTAGATAAATGCGAAAACGTCATCTCAATAATTATAAACATTAATAATTACATTTTAGATTCAATTAGAATTTAATAGTAAGAAATTGAAAATTGAAGTATTTTTACACTTCAAATTTTTTGTGTTTTTGACCGTGAGTCAAGAAAACAAAAAATTTTCTTTGTTAGCGAGGTTGTGGCCGAAGTTTTCATCTTTAAAACGTGAACGTCGAACGTCGAGCGCCGCTATCTCGTAATTGACGTTCGACGTTCACGTTTTACAGATGAAAACTTCGGCCGCAACTTCTCTATTTTATCTCAGGAATATTTAACAATGTTGTATTATTTACAGTAAAACCCGTGTAAGCCGGGAAAATCGCACGGTACCGAATATTTTTTCTTGCTCGTCAGGTTTTTGAACAGATTTTTTTTTAACATAGAAAATCGCTTCGTTCCGAAGAATTTTTTCCGTTTAGGCAGGTTTCCGTTATATTCAGGTTCTACTTAAAGCAGGTTTTACTGTATGTATTAAAAAGTATGACGTTATATTATACCGTAGACGTGAAATTTTAATAACACAAAAATCTAATAATTATATTCTTACTGTGTATGCTTTATTTTATGAGTTTTAAATGATTGCTGTTAGCTCAAAGTTTTTGAAATTTTTAAAAGTTTTGTATTTAAATCTAACATTAATATTAGAAATTATTAGATCCGTAATACTAATAATTAGATTAAATTAGAATCAAAATAACTGGAGATAAAATAATGATAAGAATAAAATTCTATTCCATATACTGTACTGTACAGACAGTGCGTGATTCATTATTATTCTGAATTATCGTGAGTTTCGTGAATAAAATTAAAATTTTATGGCAGGTTTTATACATTTACAACTATAAAACTAATTAAAACGAATTAGTTTTTTTGACAAAGCTCCGAAAATATAGATTTTTATCAGTTGAGTAATATGTAAATCATTAGAACTTTAAAAAAAATTAACATTTTAAATAAAGAATAAAAATTTAACAGTAAATTTTTAATGAATAGAAATATTAATTAAAAATAAATTTTAAATACATAGATATTATCATATACTGTATTTTATTTTAAAATAGATTTTTCTTATATATTTTCATTGACACAGTTCAACGACCTTACTTCATAGATTATTCATTTTTTTTAATGCATTATTTAATGTGTGGTCACTTCATTTAATGAATGCTATAAATTTTAATGTTTCCTTTTAAAAGTTAAAAGGAAATATTATTTATATGCTGTTAATTCTTAAATTTATATATTTTATTTTATTGTCATGGATAACATCTGAGTCTTTGTGAAGTTAAAACACTGTAGTAACAATTATCAATTACATTATACTAATTTTCACTGTTGTTGAGAATTGTTATTGATTATCAACACAGTTTTAAAATGTAAAGTCATTCACAGATGAATAAAGAAGAGTTATATAATGGATAAGTTATGTAGTAGCTTAATTACATTGCAATTTGTTATAATAGGATTTGTATATGCGGAATTCCGATAGATCCAACGGAAATAATTACTTAATGGCTTTTATAACGTAAGCTTGTTTATTATTAAATATCAACTTACCGAATAAAAAAATATACATTAAAGTGGTGTATAAATATATCTTATTCCTGCGTTCCTATATTACGTTATTTAATTTATTAAAAATTTATTTTTGTATTCGATTAATCTAAATTATAACAATTAATATTGAATGGGAAGATATTAATAGATCTATAATTAATTCACAACGTATCATAAAAATAATTCTAGCATCATTAAAACTATTTTAATGAAAGAAAATTGAATTTAGTAATTAAATTTGGAATTCTTTTAGCGTGTATCAGAATCGAATAATAATAAAATATATATATGTGTATATATATAGCCTATATGAATTATCGCTAATGTTATGTTCGATGCATTTGGAGAAAAACTAGATGTGATGCAATAATCGTTAAATATAAAAGGAAAATAATACAAGTGATATAAAAAAAAATTTCTTAGTATGCATCTGCGTATAAAGCAATATTTTAAAATGGAGATAACAAAGCTATTTTAGAGGTTAACTTCCAAATAAAATTGAAACCGGTTTCCAAGTCTCCCTCGTTTTTTGTCTGGAATGGGTGATGACTGATGAGTCATTTGATTTGCTTGGGTCTGTTTTTAGTTTGGTAGGTATTTAATGGTGTTCTAACCAGAAAAACAAGATTCAGCACCATTGTTGACAAAAGGGCAGGTGGTTGACCGCTTAAAAAACGGTTATATAGCATTTTCTATATTAATTCGATTTTCATATTTTAAATTTAATATTGCTGCGATTGAAGTGATTTTTTTTTATAAGTAATAAATTTAATTAAACAAGTATAAAGGATACGTATGAATAAACGAATACTAAATTTTCATACAATGATGCATCCATTATAGATGAAAATTGTAAAAATTTGAAATGATGTTTAAAAAGTTTTTAATGAATTTTATTAGTTAATTCTATTTATTCATTAATGTTATTTTATAAGCAAGAAAATAAAAAAGTTAAAATATTTGAAAATAATTTAAAGACTATGATCCTCATTCATTTCCATTACATTTCAGAAAAGAAGTATTGATTCATTAGTAAACTCATTTTTCATAATTATTCAGTCATATTATCAAAGTAGACAGGATAAAAATTAAATATTCAACAGTATAAAATATGAAATTCCATAATTTTTCATAAGCAGTTTCAGAGTTACATTTTTCTTACTAAACATAATTGAGATCTTTACAGCTGAAATGGATTTTAATGTAGTAAATTAGGCTGGCATTGTGTATAACGTTATCAATGCATCAATTACAGTATTAATACAGTATTATTTAATTTTATTTGCGTATTGTTTTTGTTAAATAAAATCTTTATTTTATATGAAAGCTAAAATTATTATAATTTTTTAATTTTATTTTTGTTTTCAATACTGTGTATAATTTTATGTTCTTAAAGATGTTCAATGTTCATTGTGAATTGTAATTATCACAATGTTCATTGTGATAATTACAATGAACATTGTGATAATTAACAGGAATTTTAGAAGAATTTATTTATGAAGAATTGGTTATTTTTCCAAATTTATAATGTTTTAAAATATATTATATTACAAGAAATTTTTTTCTGCATAATATGTTTATTAAATAACAAGCTTTGTAAAATTATATTATAATACAAAAATTGTAATTATATTATAATGTTTTCTATACAGTAGAACCTCGAAAACTCGGCTCTCGATAACCCGGCACTCCGGATAACTCGGCCACACCCTGGCAAGGCAAAAAAATCCTTAGTTAATTAATTTTCATTATAGACAGCTTTATAAAAGTATAAAAGCTCTCATAAAGTATTTTTCTGAGGTCTGTCTTATCAGATAAATTACTGTACACAGTGTATTCATTAATTTTCATTTTCATGTAGTAAAGGCTCTATGCCTTCATAAAGGACGTGCTTTTCCTTTGTTTAAGGGTATTTGGGCAGTTTATTCTCTGTTATATTCTCAAGTAAACAATACATACAAGTACAGTACAGTATTTTCTGAGGAAAAACGCATACTTATCCTTTTTTAACCCCATTCCCGATAACCCGGCATTTTCAGAAACTCGGCCACCCTTCGGTCCACATTAGGCCGAGTTTTCGAGGTTCTACTGTATTTCTAAAATTTTAGCATTAAAATTTTTAGAATATAACTTTTATTTATTACATTTATTACTTTGAGGAAATAATTCTTTTAAGCAGATATACTTAGTTATTTAATATTGATCTTATTGAAAATCTGTAATATCAATTACAAATTTATATTACAGTATAAATAAAACAGTTTAAAGTAAATTAAAAAGAGATATTAATTTGAACTTTGCCTAATAAAGTTTGTAGTACTGTATTGCAATCAAAATCAGTTTGTTCAAAAACTGGTTTCAATACTTTTGTTTTGTGTAATGTATAAGAGATTAAATTTATTATTCACATAAACTATCTGCTTTATCGAGACTATTCTTAAATATTCAGTCAAAGTATTTTTTTGAATTTTAATAAATAATTTAATCATACAGTCTTATTTTAATCAGTCAATGCTTTCTTAGACACTAATATCCTTTGAATATTGTATTTCATATCAGACAGTAATAAATACAGACTTAGAGATACCCAAGTGGAATATATCTCCTTTCATTATGAACTGAAACAAATAAGATTTTCATTTTTAATCAGTTAATACTATCTGATGATGTAATTATATAAAATAATATTACTACTATTCAATAAGAAATTGTAATCTAGTTAAAGATAGGATATCAAAATTAATATAGATAGATATTGGAACAGAAAAAATTTTTAAATTTGTTATGAATATTTAAACATTTATAGCATAAATTAAATTATAATATAGTAACTATAGTGAAATTTATATATTAAAAATTACTAAGATTTAAATTTTATAATTCCTATTACAGTGAAGCCTGCTAATGTGACCTGTGTAAGATGACCACTTTGAGCTGGTCTCTTCAGTTGTCACATTAGCAGGTTTCATTATACCAACACACTAATCGGGCTATAATTTATTAAACAAATAATTATAAATTACAAATGAATTGTAATTTATAATTATTTGTTTATTCTATATACAATTAAACCTATAATTTATTAGCTTGTCTGCTTTTTTATTTTTTTAATAATTATTTTTGTTTGATATAGTATAGGTTTCAATTCATTCTTTTTTATTACAAATATCATCTTTGAAAGTATAAAAAATATTAGTATTGGTAATGTAATCTGCATAGAAATCTTATCTTGTTCTATACTTTCAATAATAATTTTTTTGTTTTGAAAGTATGGAATATACTATCTTAATTATATAAGTAATTTCTTTAATTAGTTTTACTTTTTATTCTGTAAATCTTTAGGTCAATTGTAGAAACAAAGTCTAACCTAATCCATTGTCAGATTATATTTTTTTCCTCTTAGGCAAAACAAGTGATCATTGTTAATTATAGTTAATCATATCAAAGCTGTATTTTAGATTTGAAAAGAATAAATCATGGTTTATTCTAGAACGCACTTCTGTAATAGGCCTAAAATGCCCAATACATATTTAAACATAACTTTATATAAATATAATGTTAAATTTACATATAACAAACCAGTTGATTAACAATTTAAAGTTATTACATTAGAATCTTAATTATTGTCTGAGGCAAACCTGTAAGTGAGTACTCTATTATTCTTAATTCTAAAGGACTGTCAAAGAAAGTTTAAAATGATTGTATTACAAAATTATTTTTTGTTTCCTTTTATCATTTTAACTTCAATGTGAGATGAACTATTTATATTAAAATGTAACTGCAATAATATACATTTGTATTCTTAAAACTTGTATGTACAGTAGAATCTTGTTTTAACAGATCACTTGGGCTGTCAAAAATCATATGTTGTTCCAAGAATCCATTATATTGCAAACAATGAATTCCTTATACATCCAGGAAAATATCCGTTATTTAACCCCTACATTTAAGAAATACCTGTATCTGAAATAATTCAGTCTCTTTAGATCTCTATTCTTTATTCTATAGAAACATATATGTTACAAGATCATATATTATGCCATATGTATGTACAACAAAGCTGAAGGAAACTTATTATACTGTAAGCACAGAGAGGCAAATTATGTAATCTCATTAGCACTTCATATCACAATTTGTTAAAAGAAAACTTGTCCATCTTGGTTTGTTTTGATGCCTCTTTTCTGCCTATTGAATACAACTGCTTGATATTAGTAATGCCATGTGCAACCTGTTCATTTATGCTGAAACTCATCAGGAAGGTCTTCATGACTTGAAAAGACTTGATGGCCTCGCTAAATTTTGGCACTACACTTGGACTAGCATCAGAATGTTTACTAGATGGCTCCTCCTCAATAGTATTGACCTGCTGACTCTCTTTGTACAATTCTTCAAATGAACATATCTGAGATGTAACAAGTGCATCATTGAATTCTACAAATTCAAAAAATTACACACATGGAACCAATTTACAGTGTGGTAACATTGTAAATTGATTCCATTGTACAAATTCCTGGAAACACTAAAATATTAACTAAATGTTGAAAAAATTCAAAGTTTACAATAGATGGGGCTAGAAAAAAATCCATTATTCCAAGTTACGAATCTGCTAAAAGAAGATAAAATTATATTGATTTGGTGGGACCTGGAGAAAAATCTGTTATTCTGAGAAATCCATTATTTCCCCATCCATTGAAATAAGATTCTACTGTATTAGCTGTATAGTAAATGATGTAAAAAATTATTCTTATGATTAAAGTCACTATAAGATATAAAAAAAAAGACTTAAAAGTGATACAATATAAATCTTTCATAACTTATTTGTAATTTTTAATCCAAAATGTTTGTGGCAGTCTATATCATCAGAGTTTTTGGTTATCCATGATATTATCAGTCCATGTTAATTCAGATAATTGGAGTTCTACTGTAATATCCTAATATCAAAAGTTTAATAAAAAGTTCCCAATTTAAATTTATCGTTTAACAATTAGTTTTTTATCTTTTGTGATTCTAAAGCATATATTATTGACTTACTTTATATTAAGTTGACTTAAGTGACATGCTATCATTTTTATACTTTAGGTATATTTGATATAATTAAAATTGTAATGAACACTGACTAGAATTAGTGAGATTTTTAGCATTTTGGAAAAACTATGATTGAATAATATCTCTTTCAAGAAGATTCTGGATAAAATCCTTCTATAAAATCACATATTAATAAACTTATGATTGATTTTTTAAAATCTAAACTAGTCTTTGTTTATGTTGTAATCAATTTTTGATGGATATTTAAATTTATTTAAAATTAATACAAGCACTTTTTGACATTTGAATGCAGTTCTTTTATCTAGAGATAGGCAGTTAAGCCATCGTCGTGATATAATTTTAATAATTATTATAATTATTAAATTATTATTAATAAATTGTAAATTAATTTACAAATCTCTTAGATCATTTAAAAAAATAGTCTTGCATAAAATATTCAGAATTTCTGACTGTGATTTTTTTCAATTTATTATTTTATTTCAAATTTAAAAAGTTTATAGTTTCTAGATTAAAAGAAATTAAAAATGTTTAAATTATATTTTTTTAATAATTTATAATAATTAACACAATAAAGGTATTTATTCAATGGGATTATATGGCAACTGTCAAACACACTGATAAAATTAATAATCTTCACTTTATATATGACTTAACAAATGAATAGCTATACTTATAAATGAACTCTCATAGATGCTGTCAATGCTATTATTAGATTTTTTGAGATTGTGTATTTCTATAATAAAAGAATAAATCTTCATTTGCAAAGTGGAATGTTTATTGCACTAGATAAACTAAATTATACTGTATATCCCAACATTGAAAAATTATTTTGTGAGATTAAGTATTTTTTTATTTTTTGAAATATCAATTCACATAAACAAAGATATTAGATTATGGGATCAGATTTCAAAATTTTTTCATAAAATATTTAGTCAAATTTGAAAATAAAGTAATATATAGTACAGTATATACATAATCTGATTAAAGCTTATTTTTCTTTTTTACAAATGTTCTTTTGGTATACAAGTCAACATTAGGATATTGAGTAAGTGTGATAACTATATGTAATACTATTTTTATTTAAATTAAGCTAAGCTAGTATGCTAGCCAAAGTGTAAATTAAAATCTTATATAAGTACACTTAACCTATACTTTGGAAATGTTTTTATTTCTCTTATCTATGGTGTATTTTTATAAACATTGATAATTTAATGTTAGGCCCATATTAAGTATGGATTCTACTTATGAGTATTCTTAAGAATGAAACTTGTTTATAATCTATTGATTTTGTTTAAATGTTTTTTGGAGACTTCCTCATTTTTCATATTTGAATTCTTGAAGATAGAAGTGAAATTATTTTTTATAGCAAAAGTTATCAAAACTATTGCATGTGCTATCTTATTAAATGAATTGTCCAAGATGTTAAATAAAACTAATTTATTGATATTTTTATATACTAATAACTCAGTGGTTCTCAATTAGGATACTGGGACTGGGACATGAATTGAGAACCATTTACTTAAATAAATGAAAAAATAATTTAAAATATTGGTACAATTGGTACCGAAATGTTATATACAGTATATCTAAAATTGTATCCCAATATAATTGCTTTATTTTGTAATAAAAATCTAATTGTATTCATTGTTTCAAAAAGATAATGATTTGACTGTAATTTGAACAAGTGGAGAGCAAAAGTCTAAAGCAGTGGTTCTTAATTAATCAGTGTGCCAAGACATGCTGATTGAAAACCACTATATAAACTTATTAATGAAGTGTATATGTGCTGACAGTTTACAGTTTCTTTTTTGAAGATATGTTAGTTATACAGTATATAGTTAATAAATATCATTGCATCTTATAGATAAACTAAATTAGTCAAAAAATTGTGAAGAAATAACATTCTATAATGTGGATGTTTTTTATATACCACATAATACTTTATTTATGTATTTTATTTATGTATTAATAGGTTATAATATTGCAATTTCTTTTCTTGTATATAGTTTGATATTCATGTGTATTACATGAAATTAGAGAATGATTCTATTTCAAAGCAAATATGGTTAAGTATTAAATGAAAAAAAATTAATAGATTAAAAATTGTCAGTTTTGTTCTAATAAGAATTAATGATTATTATGTTAATTGCTTCTTGTCCTTATTTTAAGTATTCTAAAAATGTTCATGAGAGATTTATTAAGGACTTGTTACATCAAGGAGAACACAAAAACTAGAGGACAACAATTGTTTTTCAGTTACAACTAATATCTGAAAAATGATTGTCATCTTTTAGTTTTCGTGTGATCCTTTTCCTTGGCATAACAAAATCCTTAAATAAAATAAGGTTCTCATGAACATTTTTTAGAATAATTGATGATTATTCTTACTAAATATTATAATTTTAATATATGCTAAAATTCAAAATCAAAGCTGGAATTGATAACTTGTAAAATCAAAACCATTTGTAATTCTAATAATTTAATCAATGATCAATTATATTTAAAACAGAAAACTCTCCAAAAGCATTATAATTCAAAAGTATAAAATAAATATTCTAACATTTTCAATTATATATGTAATCTCCAAAATTGTTTATTCTATTATTTCAATATATTTTCTTAAATATGCATTCTTATGTTAAGTTTGAATATTAAATGTATATATATATATATTATATATGTATATGTATACAGTAATGTATACAGATTCAAATAACTTAATAACTGGTTCACTGCACTAGTGACTGTTTTTAGCATAAAAAACAACATTTATAAGTTTATATGAAGAGCCTTATAGTATTTTTTCACCCCAATGTAACTTGCACATTGAAAAAATATACAAAATAATAATAATAATAGTTGTAAAAATGAGCTAAAACACACAATATAATACCTTAAAACGAATATTGAAAACAGTTACTTCATTCCATTCACCAGCTGTGAGTACAAGGATGCGAACAAATTAACATTATGCAACAATTACTTAAGAATACATTTCCTAATGTAACTAAAAGGATTATAAATATATTACCTAAATACTTTAATTATCCCTAATGAAAAGTAACAAAATGATTTAAGATATTTTCATATTGCCTCTTGATTGGTGTCTTCTTTGATTGGTTTACTTTGCTTTACTTTTATCTGAAGATCTTTGACTGTGTGATTAATCCTTACTTCTCTTATCTGGCACTGTCCAGCAATATAAATTAATATCTTAATATTTATATGAATTGTATTTTATTTGGAATGAAAACATATTTATTGTCCTGCATTTCTTGGATCCAGAAACAGTTATTTGTGCCTAGAGTTTGTCATTTGTATTCACGTAGCACTTAAGCATTAAAAGTTTGATTGTGATAGATGGTTGCAACAAGTCCTCACTCACATTTATTGCTCCAATCTGCGTTGAGCTGTTAAAAAGTTGGCAGACTTTATGAAAACAGACTTTTATGATAAATTATCTAAACAAATATTACAAGTAAAATTTTGACAGCTGGTTCACTGAAGTAAAAATAATTTAGGAAGCAGTTCTACCAAACTGATTCAAACCAGCTGAATCCCATCATTGTATGTGTGTATATATGTGTATATATATATAATGAAAAATTAAAATTTATTATTAAACCTTTGTATTTGTGAATTTAATACAATTATTGATTTTGTATTTTAAATATATTTGATAATTAAACATAGTCATGGAAAAGTTTGGTTTCTAAGAAGTATACTTATTTTACTTTTTTAAATTGTGTAAAAGAAAAATATATTTTAACTTAAGTAGACTAAATAAAAAACAAGTTTAAATGAAATCATATGAATTAGTTAAAATGGCAAAAATATATTAATCATTAAAAGATTGTCATGTATTTTTCTCATATAATTGAAAATATCTATGAAATCTAAACTTAATTTCCTATATAATTCAAGTTTTTATGATGATAATTCATTTACATTCAGTTTAAAATTACAAAAAATTTATCATATCTTAAAATCTTTTTAGGTACAGTAATACCTCGTCTTACGCGAACCCGGAGTTACACGATTTTCAAATCTCGTCAATTTGTCTTTTGTTTGAATGCCACTCAACCATTGATTACTCACTCCCCCCACACTATTGTCCAGCTTACATGTTCGGATGTGTCGCGCGGAATCGACACATAGCTACAATTTATTTTCTGTTATTTATTTCTGTGTTTGTTATGTCTACAGAGACTTGAGAGACTCTACTATGTCATCCAAACGAAGTAGAACTAATTCTTCTGCATCAAACAAGAAAAGAAAAACTTTATCTTTGGAATGTAAAGTTAACATTGGGTTCATTCGTAAAGTCGAACGAGTTAAACGAGAATGACGTCATCATTATTTCTATTTCGTTAGACTTTTTGAACGATTCGTTACTAACACGTTTAACTTGTTTGACTTTACGAACGTACCCATTATTAAAGACTCTGATACAAAAATGAAAATTTGTGAATTGGCAAAGAAGTTTGATCTACTGGAATTGTCGGTCAGAACAATTATAAAAGGCAAAGAAAAAATTCTCGAAGCTGTGAAAAATGCTCAATCTTTAAATTCAAGAATCATTCGTAAAAGTCACAGTATTATCGCTGAGATGAAACAATGTTAAAATTATGGCGTAATAATCAAGTAAATGTGGAAAATTGTAAAATAATGTAGGCCTAATCTGTTATACATATGTATTATCTAAGATTTTATTAAACATTTTTTTCTAAATTATTGTTTTCTTTAGTCTCCAGCCCCAATTAAAAATTATTTGTATGTATTTATATGTGAAATTATACCCAACTTACGCGAATTCGACTTACGCAGTTACCGCTCGGTCCCACCTATCACGTAAGTTTGGGGTATTACTGTATAATAATTTCTTTTATTTCAAAAGATTGTAAATACTGTTGCTTTTGTTTCCGATATATTATTTTATTCTTTTACCAATTTTTTTTTACTTTAAAAAGTGATATACAGTATTTAATAATCATGGGTAAAATAAAATAAATCAACATATGCTAGTGTAGTAAAGATATCATTACAAATAATATATTTTACTCTAGATATAGTGATGACTGTATAATATGAAATGATTAATTAAGCATTGAAAAATAAAGAAAATTAGATTGAAAATTTGTCATTATGAAAATAATTTACATATCTTGATGAAAATTTTTCTTTAAGTTTTTTAGCTGTATTTATTTATGACACAAACTTTTTACAGTAAATCCTACTTATTTTAATTACTAAGAAGTGGATATTTACATGTGTGCAAGTTTTTCTCCTTAAATGCTATGATGTCAAAATCTCAATAGAAACATGATTTGGATGCAAGTAGATCAAATTAAGTTTATCCAATAATGCATAATTTATATGTGTTTTTAAAAATGCATATACAATAAAATATGCATTTATGATTTTTACTGCATATTTTGCAGATTTGACCATTTTCAGGACTAAATAACTGACTTTATAAGAATTTACAAATTTTATAGTTTGTTTGCATGATTGCAAGTGCTATTTTTCAAATGAACTGTAGTCCATTTCTATTATCTCTGTAATGAATCATTTTTGCACAGTTACAGTTTATCAAGTGAGATATACCACTCAGCCATTCAATTAAAGATGAGTGTGCAAAATTCAAAATACAGTGGATGATCGGTTAACGAACATAATCCGTTTCAAGACTTTGTTCGCTATCCGAATTGTTCGTTAACCGATTAAATTCCCATTATAACCCATAGGTTTTAATGGGAATTTAATTAATTTGTTCTGGAGACCCCCAAAAATAAAAAAATATATACTTTCTTACTACGTTTATTTATATGTAATAATAAAAATACATACATAGTCTTGCATTTTTATTAGTCATGCTTTTTCCGTTTGAAAGGGTTAAACAATCTGTCTAATGTCGATTGCTTTTCTCTTTTCATCAGGATTTTTCATAAGTAATTAATAGGATTGCAATTGTAGAAATCCCCAAGCCTCAAACCGGTTTGGATGCCATTCTAAGACCGTTGTTCTGACATCCTCTCACTTCTTCAAAGGATCTTTAATAACAGATATCGGCATTAATCCTCTTTTTCAGAAGAAAACATATCTCGCCGAGTTTCTTGGTGTTCTTCATTAAGAGTTCTTGGCGTTCTTCTGTCGTCAGATCCATTTCAGGTTCCATTAAGAACTTTTTGATGATCTTTATTTCTCAGATGTGATTTTTGTTACTCCTTTAGCTGTTTGAGTCTTCTTGATTATACAGTATTTTTCTTAAATAAGATTGAACTGTGGCCTACTGTAGACCTGTTCACACCATATTGCCCAGCAACATTAGGCATCTTCTGCCTACTCTCTACCTTTGCTATTATACTCTCACCTTTCAAAAAGAAAAACAGATGCAAAACTTAACAAGTGCCTACCTGACAGTCTTGCGAATACATATAAGAATTGTTTTGTCAGAAAAATAAAAGACTGGAATTACAAGGGAGAGTTTCAACGTTCAGAGGAATACTATCTGATCAGTATATACCGGCTTGACATTGATGTCAACGTCTCCCGCACTCCGAAAAGTTTCGAATTGTTGCCCGAAGACAAGGGAAAACCAATCAGTATTCATTATTTTACGTTGCTTCTTCTTGTGTTTGTTCTGTGGGGGTGTTCATTATCCGATCATGTGTTCGTTGTCCGAACATAAAAATCTTTTGCGAAAGTGTTCATTATCCGATCTGTTCGTTAACCGATCACCCACTGTATTTTAAATCTAAGTGTCTAACTCACATTCTTTTAACCCAGTCATCCTCAAATATCTTGTAAACAATTGTATATATAGAAATAAATTCAATAATGATTAATTAGATAGTACAGGAAATCAAAATTTTATTGAATATGTAATTTATTTATAATTTACCTGATTTGTGTACTTCCTACATGAAACATTATTCTAATATGTATTTTGTCATGTTAAAATAATGTTTAATTAGACAGTGTATGTCATAATTTTCAAATCTTTTATGTCAGTTATTGTTGCATGTTTACTCCCTCCAACTTAAATAGTGGATATAATAGACATTAGTAAGATTTGTTTGCAAATAGAAGTAAAGTAGTATTAAAATCTACAAATTTTAGTGTATATTACTGGTGCTTTTATCAAGCGTAATATATATTTCAGGCATTTTAATGTACTGTACATATAACAGTGAATATATCTGGAATTTGTACAGTACATGCATATGTATGCACATATGTCATGCACATATATAGCATATAAATCCAGTCATTAGTAATTATTGATAATATGCAATTATTAGCGAGGGTGAGGCCAAAGTTTTAAATGCAAAAATGTGTACGTTGAATGTTCGGCGCCACTTTCCTGTAAGTCTAGAAGTTTGATAATGGTGTTTGGAATGTCGAGCATGATTCCACTGACTATCCAAACACCATTGTCAAACTTCTAGGCTTACAGGAAAGTGGCACTGAACCTGTGACATACACGTTTTCATGTTTAAAACTCTGGCCTCAACCTCGCTATTATCACTTATTGTTATTAATCTTTAACATGCTTAAAAGCAGTTAAATGTTAATTGTTTTAATTGTTACTTACTCCCAATACAATACCATAGTTTAAATTGTTGCCATCACATTAGCTGTTGTTAAAGTTGGTAGTGGACAAACAGTACTGGATAAATTATATATTAATAAAATTTCAGAATTTATTAATTTTTCAGAATTTCTTTAATTGTAGTTTTATTTACTTACTCTATTTAATGTTATTAGTTAGATATTGTTATCAGTTTAGGCAAGTTCCAAAATGATTACAATAAGTGGAAGCTACTGAATTTTATATTCCATAATATAAAAAAACTGATAAAATATATTTGAAAACTTTTAAAATTTATTTATAATTAATAAATATCAAATATTAATTATTTTAAACTAATGTAAAATATTTTAGTTTTAATATACAAATATTTAAAAATTATTAGGGTGGTTGATTAAATAAAGATAAAAAATGGAGACAAAAGTTAATGGTGTTGCTGATGAAGATGTGAAGGCAATTGACAAATTTGATCCAGAAGATCCAGAATGTCAGAGACAGATGTGGCGACCTGCTGATATTGAACAAGATATGAAGGAAATGATAAGACGTAAAAGAGTAGAAATGATTATGAATAGGTAATCATAAGTTTTTTGTTAATATTTCTATTGCTTTTAAATGCAGTTAGCTAAAGATTAGTTAATAAAATTATAAAAAAATTTTTATGTTTTAATTCTAAGTGCTTTTAGTTTACTAAACCATTAGTAATAAAGTTCTATATTTTAATCACTGAGATGAAATACTGAATAATTTATGCATGTGTTGTTTTTAAGTTACATTATATAATTTTTCGTAAAATATGTATAATAAGGTGGTCCTTATTCCAGGATCCAAAAACAAAAGTTATACATTGTATAGGGACACTTTCCTAACTTATCCTAATATTAGTAACAGTAGAGCCTCGAAAACTCGGCACTCGATAACCCGGCACTCCGGATAACTCGGCCACACCCTGGCAGGGCAAAAATATCCTTAGTTAATTAATTTTCATTATAGACAGCTTTATGCCTCGTAAAGTATTTTTCAGAGGTCTGTCTTATCAGGCAAATTACTGTACACAGTATATTCATTAATTTTCATTTTCATGTAGTAAAGGCTCTATGCCTTCATAAAGGACGTACTTTTCCTTTGTTTAAAGGTATTTGGGCAGTTTATTCTTTGTTGTATTCTCAAGGAAACAATACATACAAGTACAGTACAATATTTTCTGAGGAAACACACTTAAACATACTTATCCTTTTTTAACCCCATTCCCGATAACCCGGCATTTTCAGAAACTCGGCCACCCTTCGGTCCACATTAGGCCGAGTTTTCGAGGCTCTACTGTATTCCCAAAACTTGGCTAAATTTAGATCAAATTTAAAGACTACTACCAAAATTTGAAACATGAATTATTTTTTATTTTATGCAAAATTCAAGGTAATATGTTATTAAGCATTTAAAATTTACAGTTGGCAATTTCCATGCTACAGTATCACAGGACGAACATAATAACATATATCAATATTCACACAGTGGAATATTAATTGTTTTTGGCAAGTGTCTTCTTCCTAAAGTCTGGATAGTTCTTCTGGTGATCACTACAGAAAAAATTTGTTTTGTTGTTCAACCTGGGTGTTCAATCAACTGTATTCCTCAATTAGAGCAACTCTGCATTCTGCCATATTGTTAATGCATTTTATGGACCTGATGCACTTTTCTGTGGCAATGTAGTTCATGTCAGAAGGCCAGAGTTTGAGATCCAATTCTGAATTTTAAGTCAGGATTAAGTGTGTTGAAAAACCTCAGCATTAGCTGACCCAAAGTAGTCCAAATTTTTCTCCAAGATGCTGTTCTGATCAACTGTCACTCAGTTTTTGATGTTCTCATTACTTTTATTTGGAGAGCTTGAATCATTTTGGCTTTTCTATCTGGTATTCTTTTATCAAAGAAACCAAAAACAACCAACTCTTTGCTAAGGTACCACAGATGACCAGTAAGCTTCTTCAAAGCAGCATTTCTAACTGTGAAGTTTGTATTCTTGTACTATTAGATGTTCTTCAATGGAAGCATGTCATTTAAAGGTGCAGCAGATAGAAGTAGATCTTCAAACCATGCCTTTAAATAGCATTTCAAAACAAAATTTACAATGGTCTGTATCTCAGCTTCTTTTTTCCTTAATGGAAATTGTGTCTTGAACATCAATGTTTTGATTGCATAAATGGCTTTGAACAGCCAATGAGCCTTACACTTTGCACCAGGAGCAAGAAATCTAATTCTGCAATCAGGTTTACCTCCAAGAATGATTATGTAGATTTCCAGGAGTTATTTGTAATCATTACAAGGTTGCTGATGGTTTGGTCCATAGCAAAAATGATTATTTTGCCTTTAATGTTGGCAACAGCACTGGCAGTGTGATCAAGTGTGATTCTGTATTCAGCCTAATTCAATGATGCCAATGAGCTTGTAATTTCTTGAATATTAGTATTTCTGAGTTTGCTGATTGAGTTACAGTGATAGAGAAGACAGCCTTTTGTATCAGAGCACCTAATAGAATGAGGTAACAGTATTGTACT
Organism: Centruroides sculpturatus; assembly: GCF_000671375.1. NCBI lineage: Eukaryota > Metazoa > Arthropoda > Arachnida > Scorpiones > Buthidae > Centruroides > Centruroides sculpturatus. The sequence continues at coordinate 97,932 of NW_019385374.1, forward strand.
TCTACTGCCTGTACAATACTGTTACCTCATTCTATTAGGTCATTCTATTTATTAGCTCATTCTATTATTATGTAAGATTTCTGTTTCAATAGTGAGTGGTCTTATGCTTAGCATTGTGACATATTGTGATTTTTCATTTTATGATAGCAATCCCTAAACATTATTTCATAATTAATTAAATTTTATCAAAATTATTTTTTTAAATAATGAAACAGATTCAAACATCTCCCATCCAATTTTCTCAAAGTTAAAAATAAGGGTTACCTTAATGTATAAACAGTATAATTTTATTTTGTTTTACCTTTTTATTAATTTAGATGTTACTTAATTTTATAACAAAAATAGTTAAAATTCTATTTATTTCTTTAAAAAAAATGAGTAATCTAAATGTTTGTTTGCATATTTTTTAAATGCTAATGCAATGATATATTAAAATTTATGATATAATTAAAGTGATGTTAAATTATGAAAACCAATTAAATTAAAAAGTAAATAATAAAACAATTATTTCCCATAAAATTTTTATAATATAGTATTGTTACAACATATTGTTTTGATGATTTAGATGATTTTGCAGAATTTCAGTAAATAGTTTTGCAATCAAGGAAATTTTATTTTATATAGAAAAATTTATAAATATTGTTTTTTTTGTTTGAATTTGTTAAATATGAAGTTCTCCTTTATTATCTTGCTGATATAAAATTTACAAACCGTGGAAATTATTTCCACTATATCATTATTGATGTTATTGTAAAATTGTGATTACGTTATTAAATTTATAAACATATAATCAAAATATATTTGGGAAAAAATGATTAGTCACATAGGAAAACAAACAAATAACTGAAATTGAAATTATGAAAAGAATTAATATGCACCTTGTTTTATTATTTTTAGTAAACTATTAACTTTTATTGAAAGTAAGTTTTATCAGACATAATGCTATTATGATACAAAACAAATCTCTGATCACAAAATAACAAGTAACAGCTTCAAGCCATCAACCAATTTACCACTTTATATATAACAGAAATGTTTACATTTGACCATCTGTTAATAATTTTGACAATCAATTTATATTATCACTAGCAGACCCCGCCACACATTGTTGTGGCTCAAAATGTATCTATTATAAATGTATAACACTTCCCCCGTGGAGGGGAATTTTTCAAAAAATCCCTTAGTGTACGTTTTCTTGACGTACCCTATTAAAACGCAATCAAAAACGCAAAAAACTGCATCTGAAATAGTATAATAGAAGCCAAGTTCTTCACGGTAAGCCTTAATCCTGCCCCTCTCCCCCACAGGGGGAATATCGAAAAATCCCTTTGTAGTGTATATTCTGTTGACGTACCCTATTAAACGCAATCAAAAATGCAAAAAACCGCATCTAAAATAGTATAAATAGAAGCAGAGTACTTTACGATAAGACTTAATCATGTCCATCTCCCGGGGGAGGGAATTTCGACATGTATATTATATAAAAATACGTGCATATTTGAATGCAGCGTTGTGTCAAAATTTCAAATGAATTGGTAGGAACAAACGAACATTACATTTTTATTTATATAGATAGATAGAATATGATCTGCTTTAGTTCATTTTCACAGAAAAGCATAATGCCTCACAGAAAAGCAAACTTAGGGCGTCGTATTCGTAGCGCCATCTGTTGACATAAAACCCTTAACCTAGATTATATATTTTAATTTATATGAATGTTTAACGGAATATTATACAGCCTATGTCCACCCTGAGGTAACATTCTAAATATTGGTGAAAGAATTTTTGAAATCGGATGAGTAGTTTCAGAGATTACCTGCTACAAACAAACTTACAAACATTACCTCTTTATAATATTAGTATAGATTTATAATAAAAAAAACAAGAAATAAATTAAAGATGTTTTCCAATAGATTCTGTTATTACTGTTGTCTTGTCAATTTTAATATTAGACCATTACAATTTATTATTAATGATTTATTTCACTTACTCAAATTAGATGATTCATGAGAAACTGAAGAACATTTGACACTAGAAAGGATTAGGAGTCTAATTTTTAATTGAGACTTAATCATTTTTGGGACTAAACATCCCATTATCAGAATCTATACAAAAAATGGAACATAAGTATTGGCAACATATACCTATGGTTTTTTTTCAGTTGTTTGAAAAATTCATCATTATTGAACTCCAAATAATTTAAAATTTTTCAATTGGTTGAAAAAAGAACCATAGGAATGTGTTTCTGACAGTTTTGTTCAATTGTTTGTATGAATTTTGATGATGTGTAATCCTAAAAATAATTAAACCTTGTTTAAAAATTAGACTCTAATTTTTAAACAAGTGTTTCTAGTGTCAAATGTTCCTTAGTTTGATTGGTTTTCAATTTATGAACAATTTATTTGACATTCTTTTTTAACAGTAATGAACAGTAAATTTGAAACAATTTTATATTTATTCCAGTTTTTAATACAAGTCTGTTACATTAGCACTAATTTTAGATTATTCCTATAGTCAAGATTTCTATATTCATTGTTAATTAAATAAAATGTTTCTACAGTAGAATCTCATTTTAACAGATCATGGAACAACAGATTTTTCGGAATAACAGATTTTTTTCACCATGTCCTGCCAAATCAATTTAATTTTACCTCTTTTTAGCTGATTCATAATTTGGAATAGCAGATTTTTTTTCTAGCTCCATTTTTGGTAAACATCGTATTTTTTCAACTTTTAATTAATAATTGAATGTTTCTGGATATTGAATTTAAAAAAATACATTGCACACTGTGCAAACTAAGCGCAGAATTATAAAGAATTGACGCACACCGGAGTAATATACAAATAATCCTTTGAAAAAACCTTTAACTGGCGTGAAGTATGTGTAATTGTTCAAGCTGGGTCCAGCTGTTTTTTGGAACGAAATTTCCAAAAAACAGCTGGTCTTTGTTCTAACAGATCATTACAAATGAAACATAGCTTGAAGAAGGACCCAGGAGGGATCCGAAAATGTTAGCTTGAACAATTGAACATACTTCACACCAGTTAAAGGTTTTTTCGAAGGATTATTTGTAAGCACATAATTGTCATGGTTCTCACTGCTAAAGTTGCAGAAACATGTTAGTGCCCTCCTGTAGCATGTTGAATAGTGGAGGGAAATTACTTCTGTCTTAACACTTCCAGATATGTATGTGTGTGCAACAAAGATAGCCTCACCTTTATTGCAGACACATGTTTGGGAATATCGCACCTTGAAATTGTGATCGCTTAACAGTAACATTTCGTACTGAGGATGCCACCAAAATAAGCCCAATTTAAAAGCAAATCAAGATGCATGATTTTTTTAACATATCATGAAGTGCTAATGATCATATGTATTTAGTCACTTTTTGGCTCATAATGTATACAGTTTCTGTCAGCTTTGTTATGACATAATGTACGATCTTGTAATATACGTGTTTATATAAAATAGAGGATAGAAATCTCAATAGACTGAATAATTTTCAGTACAGGTGTTTTATGTAGGGGGTTTAAAACCAAAAGTTTTTTTGATTAATGAATATTTTCCTGGGAGTATGAGAAATTCGTTGTTTGCAATATAACGGATTTTCGGAACAATGGATGATTTTCGGCACCCGAGTGATCCATTAAAATGAGATTCTACTGTATATATATTATAATTTTAACATCTTTGCTTTACAAATTAAATTGTTTTTAAATTGAATAATTTTTATAATAATTATTAATCTCATTTAAAATTTATTAAAATGGTAAATTCTTATTTAGCAAAATACGAAATTTCTTACTACCAGCTAGTTTTTCAATAGGTTTACATTTAACACTTTTTAAATAGAATTTAAATTTTATTAAAAAATAATAAAATTTCATTCTATAAGATTTCTTTTGGCGTTACATAACTAATAATTGGAGTAGGGAATTCAGTGAGCATTTTGGGCTGGATCAAATATTTAACTTGCTAATGGCAAATGAACTGCCGAATTATCAGATTATAACATGGCTGAATAATTAATTAAATACTGAATAATTGAATTGTTTAGTATTTAATTAATTATGTAGCCATGTTATAATCCGATAATTTGGCAATTTGTTTGGCTTTAACTATAAATTGGGTTTTTGAGTTGATGTTCATATATTTAACTTAATAATTATTCAATATATATAATTATTATTTACTTTATAGATTTATATTAAATTTGTTATGCTTTTAATTAAATTAACTAAATTGTCAAAGAGAAATGACTAAATATTTTTTTATTTATACATACCAACATTCATAAGAGATTGCTTTGATCTTACTATTATAAAAATTTATCAGCTTCAACTACAGATTTAAGCTGATTGCCTGATTTGTGTACCTTAGTAAAGGTAAACAGTCTGGGAGTGATTGATGTTTTCACAATTGCTTTCCTTAAAAATTAAGCTTATTCCGAATTCTAATTATATTAAGTTTTTCAACCATTTGATGGTTGAAAAGGCTCATATCAATTTCAATTTTAAATTTAAAAATTAATGTTAAAATTTTAAATTGTAATTCTGATAAATAAAATATATAAGGAAAAATATATATATCAAAAAAAGCAATATTTTTAACTGAAAGGTTTGTGTTGAATCCTTTAAAAGTAAATCTTTAAAATTTCATGTCTTCCTATTATACAGTTTTCATATTTATGAAGACTATATTACAGCAAGACAAAATTTTTGTCTATATACATAAACAAAAATGAATATAATTATATAAGAAATTATTTCATAAGAATTTATTTAGATAGATTATAAAATTTTTTATTGATTTGAATTATAGAGAATGAAAACAAATAACCTGAATATAAGTAAGAAATATAATTTTTGATAACTTTTTTGGCAATAAACCTACTATTAGAAAGAAAATAACATTTAAAATCAAATTTTTAGTAATGGAAAATTAATGTTATAAAGTTATGCACTAATGCAAATTCTCAAATATTTTAGTTGCACTTTATTTTAGATAATAGCAATGCACTCTTAAAGATTTAATTATTACATGCTAAAAATTCAGAATCAATAATATAAAGACTTACGTTGTTTAATCTTCAACTTGAATACAGAATAAGGTACAGCATAGTTTTTTTTATACTAAAATAATAATGTAAGGTAAATCGTAATTATATTTAAATGCTAACTTGTTTATTATGATTAATAATTGTTTCATAATTTTGATAATAGAGATTAACAGATTATTACATAACACAAAAAAGAGAGTTTTAAACTTTCTTTATGTTAAAAGAAGAAAATATTTTTGTTATGTTTTTATTTTATAGTTATGTAATTAATTTATTCTTATTATTGTCATTGAATTTTTATAATGTCAGTTTGGTATGTTTATCTTAATAATATTAACTGTTAATCTGTTGTTTAATATATTTATATATTGTAATTAGTTGATGATAAATTTGTCATTTGCTTTAGTATTAATTATAAATTAATGCATTTTTAGTCAGGTGTTTCGTGAAGAACTTGAACGAATAATAGATTGTCAATTAAGTGAAGGTTATGTTCCAGCAAATTTAAGTGCACTTCAACAAGTAACGGAATTATTGCTTCCTCATAATGCTCGTAGCGGTACTTCATTTCGTTCTGGTAGATGTGTGATTCCCATCAATGATATTCGAGGAGTAGATGGACTTAAATATGCAAAAGGAGAAAAGTTATTGAGATGCAAATTAGCTGGAGTATATAGGCTTATTGACCTATATGGTTGGTCAGAAAGCATGTTTAACCATATAACGGTAAATAGAATATTCTGTATTTTTTTTTAACATAAAATAGATATTTAGCATTTAATAATTAATTATTATGAAAGTATGATTTTAAAATGCTTAATTTTATACTGTTAATAAACTTGTTATAATTAATTTAAATTTTGGTAATAATTTACTATACAATGTGAATTACAGTATAATACGTAATACAGTATAACTTTACTTTATCAACTTTAAATATTAAAATATTTAATAATCATATAATCATTAATTAAAATATTTTAATTGATCCATTATAAAAGTATCAAATGGCATCATTTAAAATATTATTGTTGATATTAAGTGATTTCAATGATGCCATTTAAGATAATGTCAGTTGAAGTTATAAATCCAGACCACACAGCAGGGTGTATGATATAATACTCAACTTACTTGAACCTTTAACCGTTGTGTAATACAGTTTACAATTAGAAATCAAACGTTTTCTTAACTCCTTCTGGGTTCTTCCTCAGGAAAAAATGAGCTGGATCTTCTAAAATGAATATGAACACAGATTTTTGACCTTTATCAAATGATGTAAATTTCGAATTTTAGAAGATCCTCGAATTTTAGAAGATCCTCGAATTTTAGAAGATCCAGCTCGTTTTTCCTGAGGAAGAACCCGGAAGGGGTTAAGAAAACGTTTGATTTCTAATTGTGAATCGTATTACACAGCGGTTAAAGGTTTAAGTAAGTTGAGTATTGTATTATAGTTGAAGTTATTTTATATCAGAAGACATCCTTTGAAATTTTATCAAATATATCATTTAAACATGAATGGTTTAATGAATATTTGGACTTTGAAATGACTGTATCCAATTTTTTAATAAGAGCTGATATCATTTGAAAAATGATTTCAATTGATTTTAAGCAATTTCAAATGATTTTTTGTACGATAAAGCTGATATGTTGGCTATTTATAACGGTTTTTTAAATGTAATTAATAAAATTTGAAGTCTAATTAATATATTATCTGATACTATACTATTTATTTACTATTAAATTTATGTATTAGTATATTACACTTATCGTTAATTATTTTAATTTTAATTTTATGTTTATAACGGTTTCTTTGTTTGTCAAACTCTCGATAGTGCTGCCAGTTTTCGTACGTTTTTATATTCACGTAAATTCTTTCACATAAATTAGACTCATTATAATATATAATTAATTTATTTAATTAATCGATTGATATTAATAATATATAAATTGCAGATTTATAGCAATATTATAATTATTTTTTTAATTTTAGTTGTACAATATTCATTTATATATTTTATTTAATATGTTTTAATTTCAGAGTATTATTAAATTGGAATTTTCATTTTATAATAGAAAGTTTTAAAATTATAACGGTTAGGGAAATTTTTTTTGTCCTTTTAAAAGAAAGGGATTTAAACGTTACTTGTTA
>NW_019385374.1:105619-135689 GCF_000671375.1 Centruroides sculpturatus
CAAGATTCACGGAAAACAGATTTTGAGAAATAAAATTATAATAATGCAGTTTATAATTTTTAAAATTTTTAAGTTCTTACAAACATTTTATAAACAATAGCTGTCTTAAATTGCAATTGTTTACTGAACACAAACTAACACTTATTCTGTCATTTTGTGTCCTTTCACAGCTTACACTTGGGCATCATGCTCTCTCCCTGGTGCTCTCCATACATGACATATAAACATTGTCTGCAGAAAAACCTCATCATATTTTGCACAGATGAAAGACAGAATGCACATATCTTCTGCTTTCCTTTCTGTTGAATTTCTGAGAAGCCTGGGGTGGCATCTATATTGAGAACATTTCCAATTATGGTTATCAGAAATTACTTTCTACCTAGAAGTTTCAGGTACTGGCCCAGCCTTGGCTCATGAGCTCTTTGCTAAAATATTTGTATATTGCCTTTTTGACTCTGATTTGTATCTTTTTTATATATGTTATTGTAATAACCACATCCAATTCACTATTGATATTTAGAGAAAGGCATAGAAAATGATAGAGGCCATCTTTGGATTTTTCTGCTGTTTGACATGTGGTTGTACATTTGACTGAATGAATCAATAGCATCTTCTGCTTTATAAAATCTTAAAAATAAATTCTTAAATAAAGCTATCTGAAATAGGAAAGTTTTTGTGCTGTACTTGACACTAAATATTCATCTCTTAGATCAGTGTTCCTCAACCGGTGTGCCGCGGTACACTGATGTGCCGTCACATGGTGAAAGGTGTGACGTGAACTTTTACATATTATGTTAATTTCAAATTTTATTTATATATTTTTATCACAGTTGTTGTATTTCTTATGCTTGTATTTCATTCTCTGCCGCAGCACTGATGAAATAAGATGATATTTGTTTATTCTTTATTACAAGCCACACATTTTTATGTATTTTAAGAAATTATATGTAAAAAGAAATTGCTCACAGGTGTTGATGTCTGCTTAATAACAATAATAGGTTAGTGGCATTACGTAATTCTATTAATAGTATCATATCATACGTTTTTGAGGAGAATAACATTTTGGTGTGCCGTGTTGAGTCATGGGTGTGCCGCAAGTAGAAAAAGGTTGCGGAACACTGTCTTAGATGATACCTCTTCACAACTGGTGATTTAAAGAACTTTCTTCAACAATTACATGTGCAATACTACTCTTGGTACAACAAATGAAGCTAACAAAGTGACCATAAATGGCTTTTGATTGAAAATCTGAAAAATGTGTGGTGTTACAACTCGTATCCTCCAGCAACAAAGATGAATAATTATAAAAGATTACAAATACAGTATTTCAGCCAGGGGATGCAAGGGAGCAATTGCATCCCCTGGCTTCATCACTCTTACAACCATTGTCCAGCATGAGTGATAAAGATCATAGCACTGATAAACCTCATATACAATGTGAATTAGACAATGCAGGTCAGCAAATAGGTAGACAGTGCTGATTCTAGCTACTAGCCACTAGTATGATAGTGGGCTATTAAGTAGGTTGATACCACATGGAGCACACATGTGATATCAACATACTGGAAAAGAGGATTGAATGATGGAATCTCCCCTTCAAAACATGTTGAAGGTTCATTTCAGAACAATTGCCAGAATAAAAGCAAGGATGGACATTGAATGGAAAACCTCAGTGGTTGTCCACTGTTTTTGCTATGTGCTCTAAATATTAGGATTAGATTTTCTTAATTTTGTTTAAACTGTTTTGAAAATACATCAGTATTCCAGGCATAATCTTTGATATTTTAGATAAATTTATCAAACAAATCTAACATTAGAATGAAGGTTCTTTTATGGATGATATAATAATAATAATGAGCCTCTTTTTTAAAAGTAGTATAAGTTAAGTTTTCTTTGAAATATTTAAGATTTTGCATTTCAACTACTTTAAAAATATTATGGAATGCTATGTTTTTATGATTTTAGACATAAATATGATCACACAATAAAATTGCATAAACATTGCCCAAATAAAATAATGCTTTTGTTGATCACAAATAGACTTTATACCACTTTCAAAAGTAACAAATTATTGAAATTTTAATTTGATGTAATTAAAATTATTTGTTACTATTTAAGAAAAATTATTATCATTACATTTGATTATTGTATTTGTGCTACTAAATAAAAATATCATGCATAAATAAGTTACTTTTTGGTGATTACAACTGTTCAAATTTAACTAGAATGATGTCTAAGGTATGGATAGTCATCTTGTTTGGAAAAATAATGCTTAGGAATATAAATCAAAATTCCAGTAAATTAATTATGTACTGTTTATATCAAGAACATAATATATGAAGTATAATATATATTTAGTGTCTTTGGATATATATATTGGTCATCCCTAGTCATTCTCTGGTCTGGAACAAGGATGGAAAATGGGAATTAATTGGCATGAGAAAATAAATATATTTACATGTGAATATATTTTAAATAAAAGTAAAAGATTTGGATAAAAATAAAATAGCTATCTGTTTTTCACAAAGATTCTTATTTAATAGAAGTCTTCTGCTTCATACTATTTATAAAATTTTTTACATCTGACTTATTGTCAATTGGATATGTGGTGCATGTGTTGCCATGACTATTAGTGATAGCTAAATTGTGAAAATAAATCTGCATTTGTTTTTATTAAAAACAAACTGAAATGAACATATCATGTTGTGGATAAGAAAAAATTTGAACCAATTAATTACTATATTAGAACTCCTTGCTTTAAAATTAGAATATTTACTACACTGTTTTGCTTACTTGATGATTATGTATTATATGAAAAAATATTTGTAACATTTTTGTAGTATTTGTAGCCTGTAATATGAAGGGTAGTGCATTATAATAAAAAAATAAAATATTATTTTATGTTACTTAATCATTTGATATGCAAAATTTGGAACATGTATCATATATTTACCATTCCTATTCTTTGTCTGCTATTCTGGACTATTTATAGTTATTCTTTTCACTTTTTAAACTCTTTTATTATACTATTATCAGAGGTCTTATATTTTCTTGATGGGGTCTTCTATGACTAATCAGAAATGTCCATATCAGTATCAACTAACCAGTTGACCCTCCTAACAGCTATCATCCCATGTTTGATTTGATAGGATATGAACAGTTTGACATCTTTAAGCCACGGGATAGAAATGTATGGCATGCTGTCTGAAGCAATGCTATACTGTAAAATCATATAGACATCCTTGATAGATTATATATAGAACATCTTATAAATTATGACATTTTTCTTTTTCACTGTTCTGAAACTAAATGTTTAAAGTCCAGCAGGTACTCTTCGAATGAATAAACATTTTTGCTACTTTAAGTACTCACCATTAGATTCCAAATACAAAAGTTTGTATTTGAACTTGGCTATGACTAATTAAGTTAGTCAAAAACATTTGTTTATTTAAAAAAACACGTACTGGCCATTAAAGATTTAATTTCATGGTTTGTTTTTGGTCCAGTTGTTATTTACATTATTTTCACTGTTACTGATAATTACAGATAAAAATATATGTTTGCCTATGTGCATTTTAAATTTGTAAATGAAATTTTAAAATATTTCTTGCTTAATTTTTAAGTACAGTATGATAATAAAAATGGCACAAAATGTGTTTGAGTTTTAATTATGTGATCCTTTTTGGATTGTAAATACTGTGATAAAGTGGTTAAATAAATTAAAATAACAGAATTTGAATTTAAAATTTAATTTGGATATAAAATAATTTTTAATATGAAACTTTTTATATGAGTAGGAGACATTGTCTCTGCTTGCTTTGCTTGCTTGTCCCAAAAGCTTTGCCCATTTATAAACTTTGTGGTACTTCATTGATTCTTGGCATTACCATTTATACTTTTTCCTGAATGCCACATACAGTTTTCCCCTCCATTTGCTTAGACTCCTTAATATAGACTATTTATAACAAAAACTTTGACAGTTTAGTAAGTTCCCATGCCATTGTTTCCAATTTTTTTTTTTTTTTATTATAACAGAAAAACATTCATGACAATTTTAAGCTAAGTATTATAGTATTATATATATATATATATATATGTAATATATAGTGTAAAGTAAAGTATATCTATATATATATATAATAGCTATAGATATAACAAATACATAATAAGTTTTTTCTTCTATTAATTTTAATATTTTTATTGATTAAATTTTTAGGTCAGATTAAGTCAAGATCAAGAGCATTTTCTATTAAACCCATTTGGTTTACAATATCATGAAATTACTGCATCCTCTCTGTTAAAAGTTGATATGCAGGGTAATGTTATTGACCCAGGAACTACCAATTTCTCTTTCAACCGGTCAGGCTTTGTTCTTCATTCTGCTATTCATGCTGCACGGCCAGATATTAAATGTGTTATTCATATACATTATCCTACTTGTGTTGCGGTAAGCTTTATATGATTATATTAAGAATTATGTTTGAAATGAAATTTTATTAATACAAACTATTGAAAAATTTAAAGTGTTATATTTTAAATAAAATAAATATATCATATTCTTAATGAATAGAATTTATCTTTTAATATCAAAATTCATATCATCTTTAAATGATATTTATATTATATTATCAAAGAAAATATTCTCAATATTCTTTTAGTCATTTTTAATATATAACACTAAAAACATACCAGTACTGTTGTAAATAGACATCGGGAACAGGTTTAGATTATAGCATTTGAGAAGAAACTATATTTTTGAGGATGTACTGGTGTGATTTTTAGATAATATATACCAGTTCTTGAGGAGATGTTTAAATGAAATATATAACACTATACAAATAATTTAAAATTAATTCATTATAATAAATAATAAAAAGCAAGAATATCAAAGAAAATACAGTTTTTAGACTAATCTTTAAATTATCATATAATTGTCATTATTGGAATTGTTTAGATACTTTCTATTAGCTAACATTTCATTGAAAATCTTTGTCCCTGGTTATATTTTATGATGCCTAAAAATCAAAATAATACTAAAAAACCAATATTACATATATAAAAATTTTTAGCACTTTTTGATATTTGATCTCTGATCTTTTTCTGTTTGTTTTTTCATTTTTGACTCTCTACTCTGTGAACACTTAAAAGGTCCTTTTTTAGTCAGACCCATCCTAGGTTCAGCCAGGCCATGATGGGGGCAGCTGGGGTATGAAGGACAGGACTTGACATATCTGGGACAAACTGCCTATAAAAATTTCCAGGTTTGTTTTCTCAAATTCAATTCCTATGTCCCAAGAGCATTTGGACTAACATGGGTGGAAAACCTGCAGCTTTAACACTGCATTTGGCCCTTTGGAGCATGTGGCCTTCTTAAACAAATTTCATATTGTTATATATATGACATTGATTAACAGATGTGAACTAATTTTGGCAATATGGTGATTACTCTAAAAGATGATTCTCAGTAAAAACTGTTATCTGGCCATGATAACTCTGCTATATGGCAGTATAAGTTACTTGAAAGGGTTAATTCTGTATAAAAGCTAAATTAGTATTAAATTATTTGCATTTTGCAGTAAATTTGGTTATTCTTTTAGAATGTAGCTTCCTTGGAAGAATGTTAGCTCTCGTGTGGCTTTCAAATGAGAAAAGGTTCTCCACTCCTGGGCTAACATCTTAACTTTTCTTGGCCATCCAGTTATCTAATAGTATTGTTCTATCACATACAAGAGATATAATTCATGTAAATAACTATAGGAACTTTTTTATCTGCAAATTTGTTCTTGTTTATTTTATGTTAGCTGAGATAAAATACATCATTAATTTTTGATTGCTAATGAAATCAATGGAAAATTGCTACAACTATTATAAATCACTTCTATATGTTTAATGGTGGTATAATGTTTTAATTTGATTATCACAACTGAAACTTTGAAAATGTTTGATCAGTTTAACAATTAATCTGAGATATCTTTCTTCAATTTCTTCTTTTCATAATACAATAAATCCATCTTTCCTATCTCACACTAGCATTCCTCTTACATTCTTTTAGATCACCTCTTAATGGGTTAAAAACATATGTTTTCTTAAATGTTACCCACTGTTAAAAGTGTATTGTTTTTTTTATTTTTTAATTGAAAATGTGAAAATAACACATTAAACATTTTCAAGATTAAATTGATTGTCTTGTTAAAAATTATAAATAACAAACTTTTAAAATTGAACAAAATCAACATTCTAAAATAACTATGGCAAAATTTAATAGTGAGGTTGTGGCTGAAGTTTTCATCTCTAGAACATGAATGTCAAACATCGATCACCGCTATCTTGTAAGAAGCACTTGATGATTCATGTTTTAGAGATAAAAACTTCAGTCACAACCTCGCTAATATCTATATTTTACAACTATAAGTATTTTGAGCCTTAAAATAGCAACATAAAAAAATGGCAGTGACTCTGTTTTCTTGTTCAACAGCTGATTTTTAGAAGTCATAATAGAACTGTGACTGCAGTGTCGGCACCTCTTTGATGCCTTGTCAGGATGACTCCATTGTCTCTTGCAGACAGACACAGAAACCGGATTGGCTGTTTTTCTTGTTATTTCAAACAGTTGCATGTGCGGACTTTAGGATCTGAGATGGAGGTGGAAGGAGAAAACCAGCGAAAATACACTCCACAAATTTTCATATAAATAAAAATACCCTTTTATTATTCGATATAGACTATTTACAGATTATATTTAACCAAAGCTAATCTGAAGTTGACATATTACGTAACTACTACGAACCTAACTATGACTGATAATGAGAGCAAGAGTTCACATTAAGTTTGCGAGAGGATAAATACTTGTAGAATTTACAAAATGGTAGTCGGAGTTTTTCACACATAGGGAATCTTGAAGTGGCGATGAATTTCTCAGAGTGATGGCAATCAGGAACAGTTAGGGTGGTGACGAATAGCAAGCGGCGGCCAACACACGCACAGTTCAAAGTTAACTCCAGGACTCTGTCTGACTCATCAACCCCTCCCTTTTATTAGGGGGTTGCCATTGGGTTTTTCCCATGGCCTTTTTAGGAATTTTTCTTTCACTGTCCAATAGTTGAATTTTCTGTCGCCAATTCCAGGTGACACACTTGATATATCATCTTCAACCAGGAAATAAGTCCGTGAGAAACAGTTTAATTATCTTTAAAAATGTTGGTTTTTGTTTTGTCTCTAATTTTTTTTCTCAACAAAAAAAAATTATTAAACAAAATAATTCCACTAAGTTTGGCCCTCACAGAACATTTTTCTGCTATTTTAATTGAAAAACTGACTGTAATAGACATATTAAAGAAACCTGTTTACATTTAATGATACAGTTTATACATAAATTTTGCTGTGGAAATGTATTAGAGGTCTTTTCTCAAGGACCACTTCTCTTGGGTAAAAATATCTTTATATAAAACATTTTTCTGGATACTAAAATATTTCAATTTCAATGCACACTGATCAAACAAAAATGTCTTTAGACAAAACATTTTGTCTAAAACTGTTTAATTTTGTTTTATCATGTTTTTGCATTTTTTAAAATAACTGTTCATTGGGTTTTATGTAAACCATTGAAAAAGCAGTTTTAAGCATGTTTAGTCAAAAATGATTTTGCTATGTCAGTGTATATCCAGCTTAAATGATTAGTTAGATGATAAATAGTCTCCATTGCTATAAGTTTCTTGCCACTATGTGATCTTCAGATCTAATTTATTTGGAGTTTACATTATATTTTGAAATACTGTAGAATCCTGCTAATCCAAACATCTGCCTAATCTGAACATGTTTCGGTTGGCAGAGAGGAAATTTTTTCTAACAAGAGGTCCACTTAGGGGTGTTCCCATTACTCTTTTCTGAGAGTACCATGTGAATAAGGTTTTATCAAGCTTGTCAAACATTGAGGACTGCTAATGCTGTTTGTTGATTTTCAACTAATTTTTCTGAAGTAGAGGCACAAAACTGCTCAATCTATGAGCGGTATTTTTTCCAGTCAGTTATTGTAGCCTTGCCCACTCCAAACCCTACTGCTAATTTTGATGCACTTTTACTCTTGTCTAGCCTTTTCAAAACATCCAGCTTATCTTTCAAAAATACATGTTGTGTGTTTCTATTTTGTGGCCATTGCAGCAGCAGACTAAAGTAAACTAAAATAATGTAGAGCGAAGAATACATACAACATTTACAATGAAGCATGCTAACTCACGCAGTAGCATCAGTCATCTGATTGGAATCCTAGACTGTGTATTAAAAACAATTTTTACGGTTAAAATAACTTTAAGGTAAACAATGAAGGCAGATTGCCATTTCATAATTTCAAAACTTGGTTTTGTTAACTGTTTGCACCCTCCATGAGTACAAGATAGATGAAATAAAGGGTGGGAGTGCTGACATCATTGATGATGTTGGATCTATATAAACCAGACCTGTTTTACTGCTTGCTTCTGCATTATTTAATTATTTCGCTAATCCAAACAGGGCTCAGTCCCAATTAGTTTGGACTAGCAGGACTCTACTGTATGTTTAAAACTGATAATAACTTCAATTAAATTAAATTTTGAATAATTTTTGACATGAGATAGGGAAACTGTAAAAAAATAAAGGAAATTAATATTTTTGATAATAAAAGTCAAATGCAAAAATATAATGTTAGATTTCACATTTCAAAAGTATAAGACATACAAACCAAAAACAATGGTGTAAAGTCTCTTAGGGGCTTCAAAATAATATTGTTTTAATATGTATGTCTTTCACTTTTTAAATATAAATATTTGTAATTATATATAAAAACCAAACCTGATAAACATTACTAAACAAATGATCCAGCTGGATTCTTTTCAAACTACAATATGGCTATATAATTAATAAGATCAATTAATTAGTCATATTGTAGACCAATAAGAATGGTCATATCATTTCATTAATAAATATTTGTGACATATTTATAGTCTTATTTTACTCAGAAGATTTTCATTATCTAAATCAGTGTTTTCCAATCTTTTTGGATTAGTGATAGATACACTTTGAATTTTTAGATTCCTGCAACACATCATAAATTTTAAAAGTAAAAATGTTTAAAATTCTTTACTAATTAAAAATTTGTCCATTTTTGTAATCTGCTTGAAATTTAAAATAAATTACAGTTATTTTTTAAATATTTTGATAATACAGAAGTTAAACTTACCAGATATAAATTAAATTTTATGAATATACTATAAAAGTAAAAAGACTATTTGAATAAATACATAAAAGGCTAGTATTGTTTTTTTAAGCTGGTAAGCCACAACATTTACAGAAGCTCAGAGTTGGTGTGTCAGTATACATTTAGATGCACAACTTTTGTGAGGGAGGGTGCACTGATGCTGTAAATTTTGCAAAATTTGGCATTTTAGTGAATTCTGCCTCCTTTATTTGGTCATCTGGCAGTAAAAAGACAAAAGATAAATGAATTTTTAAAAAACAGCTTATTCAAAATTCTAAAAATATTTAATATTTTCTGTGACATACCTGAGACACTCTGGCGATACACAAGTGTGTCTCGGCACACAAATTGGGAAACACTGATCTAGGCTAATATCTAGGAGTTATTGTGAGAAATTTGCTTTAAAGTTTAGCTTATTTATTTTACAACTAAAATATTTAGAATTTATCTTATAAATTCAGCAAATATAATGATATTATATATAGTTACAGATATAGAAAATTTTTTATTCATTACACTTAAATTTTATTAAATAGGAAAAATTTATTCCAAAGAATTTAGAATAATTTCTACAACTGTTATTATGATGTTTTATATTATTTACCATCATTTTAATGAAATATAAATTGTATGTTTAGAAATATTATTCATAAATATAAAAATGTATATATAAATTATAATAATGTAAGGTTTAAATTATTTTAAACTATTAGGTTTCTGCTACAAAATGTGGTTTGTTACCAATAAGCCAAGAAGCAGCAGTTTTGGGTGAAGTCAGCTATCATGACTTTCATGGAATTCCCATTGATCAGCAAGAGAGGGAACAAATAGCTCGAAGTCTAGGTCCTATCAATAAGGTTAGTATTTAATTTCAACTCTTTCAAGGAAATTTTGAATGAATATTTATAAATTAAATATTTTTAAAAGAATTATGTATAATAAACTTTTCATTACATATTATAATGTATTTGTTATATAAATAACTTTATTAATACAGTGTATTTGTAAAGTCATGGTGGTGTTTCAAATTGTTGTATCTATGTACCAAAACCAGAAGGGCAAAATATGTCTGATTGCACTAATGAGGTTTGGGAAAATTTTCAGCAGAAATAATAATAATATGACAATAGCTGCAAAAACATTACAATAAAATGAAATTACTCCTTGAAATAGCATGTAGACAGTAATTGGGGAAATTTGCCAAAACACTATGTTTTGGAAATTTCCCCAATTACTGTCAACCAAAAAACTCAAAACATAGTTTTGATTTTTACAAAAAACCAAATTGGAAATAGAGCTTTAAATAGAACAAAAAAATAAACTGCTTTTATTTCAAAACTTTTCCAAACTACTGTATATAGTAATAATTATTAATTCATTCATAAATTGTTTTGTTTTGAGTGCATAATAATTTTCAGGGAAATTTTGTGTTGAATTATCAAATGAAAAGTTGGGCACTACTGATTTAAATAAAAACATTTGATGCTTTTGTGTCTTTATAAAACTATAAATATATGGGAAAGTGTATACAAATATTTGGCTAATAGTATTCAATAAAAAATATCAAATTACTAATATACTATATTTACCAATGCATTTTTTAACTGATAGTTGATAAATTGGTTTTGATATAATTTGATTAGATTAAAATTATTTTTAATATGGTTGATGGATGATATGGACTATTTAATTCTATTGATTTTTATTGGATAAATAGAGCTGATAAAGCAGTAATTTATTGAATTCAAATTTTTGATTGAAGCCAATAGATAATTTTTAATGAAATATTTATGTGGTAATTGTTTTTAGATTTATGAATTATAATATGCTTAAAATTTTATGTAATATTATATTAATTTTTCTATTAATTTAGGTTCTAATTCTGAGAAATCGTGGTGTAGTTACTTGTGGTGAATCAATTGAAGAAGCTGTATTTCTTCTTCATAATATAGTAGCTGCATGTGAAACACAGGTAATCAAATATTTAAAATTATTTCTCAAAATTTATATACAGTGGTGCCTCATATAACGTACGCCTCGAACAACGGACTTTCTGTTTGGCCATTACGTGACTCGAGCAACGGACTGGCTGCGAACAACGGACTTTCTGTTCGGCAGTTACGTGAGGCGAACAACAAACTTTCTGCGAACAAGTGCGAATGATATTTTCACTCTTTTGCCATTGCCAATGACAATCTGTTATTTTTCTGATATATTAGTGTTATTAGAATATATTATTAGTATATCTTTCGGCTTGCTCCCTTGTTTATTACGTACATCACCTTAGTGCAGGGTATTTACATTTATTCAAGTGTTGTGCAAATCATGGCTTCTAAAAAAACAGAAAGGTGATTTCAATTGAAACAATGCAAGAAATCATCAGAAGGAGTGAAAGTTGACAACAACTTCCTTGTCGAATGGGAGAGGTTCAGGAGTTTACCAATGCTCATTATCCAAACAGAGCTGAGGCCAACAGGATCAATGATCTCTACAATGACACCCTTGCCCATCATTTCCGACAGGTGTTGAAGAAAGAGAAGCAGACCACCTTGGACATGTTTTTCAAGAAGCCAGCAGGCAAAAAACAAAGGATTGAACAAGAGGAGTTGACCCTGCAAGCTCCGGTAGCCTCTCCTAAATCTGACTCCGATTAAAAAACAATAAAAATAGACCTGGTGCAATGTGTAAAAAGTCTGTATCTGTATGAATGTGTGAAGAAAGCGTTCCTCCACCTCCTCCTCACAACATCTGACTACCCGGCATAATTGGTGACTGCTCCATTTTCATTTTTTTAATGGTACAGTATGGTTATTTCATGCTGCGGAACGAATTATATGTATTAACATGTATTTCTATGGGAAAATGCGTTTCGTATAACGGACTTTTCACTTAATGGACGTGCAGCTGGAACGGATTAAGTACATTATATGAGGCACCACTGTATACCATTTGTTCAAAACAAGTTCAGAATTGTAATTGTGTAAACTATTGCATCACATTACTTGTTGTCTGTGTTATTTTTATAATTAATTTCAATTTTCATTTAACAACTCTTGCACCACTCATACCAATAGTAAAGCTAATTTTGAAAAAAAATAAACCTACAGATCTGGTTAGTCCTTCAGGCTTAAACAGTGCTGTAATTGTAGGCAGGTGCAATGGATACACAGGGCTTAGGACAAAAAGGAGCCCTAAAATGATGTATAAAAAAATTATCAATATTATATTTTTATTTTTAAATTTAAAATTCTGCTACCATATAGAACAATTCCATAATATTTTTGGTTACAAGTTAAAAAATAACAGACAATTTCTATCATATTTATTTTTTTATTTTTTTCCAAAAATGTGAGCCAAAAATAAAATCTTGCACAGGACACATGAAAAGTTAGTTATAAAACTGGACATGTATAAATTCATACTCCAAATGGATTTAAAAAAATCCAGCAATGAGTTGCTCAACTTTCTTGGCAACATTTAGTGGCATCATCTGTTAACTGAATTTTTGATGTACCTGGTTTTCTTTGGTTTTTTGCCTCCAAACACACAACACTTGTGGTATTATGCCCTGTAAGTGTAGCAATGTTGTGGTATGAAAATCTGCCTTTATGAAGACCAATCATTCATCCATATTCAAACTCTGTTGTTTGTTGATATTGTGCCATTCATCGTTGATGATGTGTAGTGAGTCCTAGAAACACTTACAGCTTACTATCTGTGATGCACTACTTGTGCGGCTCCTAAACAGCCATATGTTTATACTCCAAACTCAACTGCAAAAAGTGTACTACTGAGCCTAGACATGTGCAGTCACTCTGCAGTTTTGATCATTTGTATATTACACCCAGATTTACACATTCTGTAAATTTCAAGCTAATAAAATGATCTCTTCACAGTGTTGCAATTTTCACAAAGAGTAGCATATTTTTAAGCATACAGAAACCAAGTACAAGCTATATTAACCTGTCCTACGTTGTTCCTGAAAATATTCGTGTTGACCTCATTGACCTGTGTAGGTGATCCCGAATATTTTCGTGTTTACATTGGAACATTTTTTATACTAGATGTTGCTATGTGTCACGATTTTTATATTAAAACGAACTTTTAGAATATATTTTTTTTTGTTTCTATATTATTCAATATATTTATTTTGTTTGTGAAACATAAAAAAATAATTTTTTACGATACAGTAAACACGATTCTTATTTAAAAAAAAAAATTAGGCTTAACATTGACGAAAATTCAACATAGCATCACCGGCAACAAATAAAAATTTCAACATTGAATAGGTTAATAAACAAAATATAGTCAAATTCATTATTGGGCTGTAACTTTTTTAATTCTTTGATTATAAAATATTTATATTTGTATAAGATCTAAGAATTTTGTTTTACCATAATAAAAGTTGACGTAATTTATGTTTATATTTATATTGATTTAAATTTATATTGTTACTAGCAGATGAGCCCGATATTGCTTGAACAAAAACTATAGCAAAGATTAAGATTGTTAGATTATAGCCGATCTTACCCATTTTCACCGAGTGCAAGAATTAGTTCCCCCTCTTCCAAGACTAATTAGAAAATTTTTAGATACCTGCTTACCACACTGGGATAACGATAATTAAGATTCACAGCAACCACTAACCAGTGCGTAGTACCACTAAGTGATAAATAACAAATGTTTTCATAACCCCATCTGGATTCTTCTAGTTTATTAAGTTCAAAAAATAAATTGGATCTTCTCGAATCATTCATAAATATAAATTCGGATATAAAATTGAACATTAAGACTAAGAGTTCGAATAAAGCAAACTTATGTGCATGCGTTCCCTGTGTCAACTTTATATACTACAAGTTCAGACATGTGCACTGAGTATCTTGCTGACCACGTGACTGCGCTGCATGGTTACCTATCTCATATATGTATGCGTCTTGCCCTCGCCACCCACTGACACCAAAAATATAACACTTACCTAGATGATATCTTTTAATTTATATGAATGTTTAACAGAATAATATATAGCCTATGTCTACCCTGAAGTTCCATTCTAAATATTGGTGAAAGAATTTTTGAAATCAGATGAGTAGTTTTGGAGATTACCTCTTACATCCAAACTTACAAACTTTACCTCTTTATAATATTAGTATAGATTTATATTATTTAATATTTAATTATTTAAAATTTATATTATTATTTATATTTATATATCATAATTTATATTTATATAGACTTTTTAATTTAATTTTCTTAGGTGAGACTGATGCCAATTGGTTTAGACAATATACAACTTATGACTGATGATACTAAAGAAAAGATCCGTGATTTAGTCATAAATGGTGCACAACGTCAACTTAGTAAAGCTGAAGAAATGCCTGGAGGAGATGAAGATAAGGAAAGAGCAGAACCTAAAGAAAAACCTAAAAAATGGAAAGTTTGGGATTTAGAATTTGAAGCATTGATGAGAATGCTAGACAATGCTGTGAGTAGATAGTAATTATAGAAATTTAAAAAATTTATATATAAATTATTGAAAATTATAAAACAGATTATGTTTATAGGAATACAATTTTATTAGTATTTAATGGGAGAAATTTTGAAAATTAAAGAAAATTCTTAGTATTATCTTTAAAAGTAATAAACACAACAAATTGCTTTCTATATTTAATATTTATACATTCAATACATTCTATAAAATTGGAATTGTTCTGGACAATAAAATATATCTGTATTATAATAGAACAAAGATCTTAACAGTCAAGTATATAATTTTCATTAAAAGAATATCTTCAGCGTTTTGGAAAATGTCTTCAGCTTAAAAAATGAATTTTGACTAATAGAATAAGCACAACAGTTCAAATTTAAAAATTCTACAAATGGAATAACAATATTGATAGAATAAAGTTTTAAATTTGTACACAATTTTAATTAAAAAGTATGTGTAAACTAATTGTTTCTGTAAAATTTGAATGGGAATCATTAATCACAGCAGAGTCGCCCTTTTAAGATGACTGAAGATTATGTTTAAAATTATTATAGAAAATGAAATAGCAAAAGATTTTATCCAGTTATTTCAATATTAAACTGTAATTGAATCACAATAAAGAATATAAATTTCTTTATTAGACAATACATACATAATATGTCTTTATACAATCAGTCCTTACTCATGCAGATGAAGGATAAGACAATTCCACAGTGGAGTTGAATTTTTATTTGAAGCATCTCTTCCACCTCCAAATGTAAAATAGTATGTATGTATTACATACTATTTTACATTTATTATGTAAAATTATGTATTATTGTCTAATAGAGAAATTTATATTCTTTATTGTAATTTAAATTGTACTGGCTTAATTTTAAAAAATGTTATTCATTTTAAATGTGGTCTATATACAGTAAGCTTTCTTTGTATACAAATTCAGAATGCTCTTCCTTTGAGCAATCTGCATTTATTACACCATCATTTCTCTTGTAAGCATAGATAGCTCCAGGTTTATCATAGTCATAAGTGTATTCTTTGTTCCCTATAACAGAACAAAGTTTATACTTACTCTCTAGTTTAATTTGAACTAGTGTATACTATTTGAGCTTTCTGATGCCGTTTTTTATTTGTTAGTTCAGAATTGGGAACATTTTGAGACTAGCAAGTATCAGAAGTGTCTCATACCTTGCAAACATTTTGGAAAATAAAGAGGAAAAAGAATTTTAAAAAGATTGGCTATTGGAATGAAGCCAAGAACAAAAAAAAAAAAGAATTTATTTAATTCAAATGGAGAATAGAAAAAAAACTTTATTCAGATTTTTCCAATTTATAAATGATACTGAAAATTGTTTAAAATAGTGATTAAATAAAAAAGTTTAAATTTTATATGACACAATTTAATTATTTTCTAATTGTAAATAATAAAATTTTACATTATAGAGCAAAATTTTCTCATTGCAAATTCAATAAAAAGAAATTGTCTGTATTGACATTTGCATTGCATCTTAGTATAACTTGCTGTTATACTGTTCGGCCATGTCCAAGAAGCTATCATATAACTTTTGAAAACATGACACTCAATTGAATATGTTTTATTTACACATAGGTGAATACATTATTCAAACACGAGTGTTTTTACTAAAAAGGAAATGTTTACATATTTAAATTAAGAACTGAAACTGGAAAATTACTATATATTTCTATCAACTAAGTCACAAATATGACAAATATTTTTGAGTATTTATGTACATATTATTTTAACCATGAAATAAGATGATAAAAAAAAATTGTTTCAAAAAATTTTGGTCTTGCAGCAGTTATTGCTTAAAAATTATCATACATCATTTATTTTTAATTTAAAAAAATAATAAACAGTTTTTATTAACAAAATTTTGCAATGTGAAATTTTACTTTTATATGTAAATTTATATGCATATTAATTGTAAAGTCATAACTTCAGAGTGTCATTGTAAAAATGGCATTTGAAAAAGCTTTATCAAAGGATACATATGAAATAATTATTAAATTATATAAAGAAGGCATATTGCTTGGGAGATAGCTATAAGTTTGAATCTGTCTCCTTTAACTGTCATTGTTAAAAAGTTCTGAGAGTTCAGCAAATCTTCAAGAAAATCTTTAACAACAAGTAGACATGAAAATGGAATTCTATTCTATATTGTAAAGACTAGTTAACATGCAACATTGCTAGAAATAATGTGAGATTGGACAAGCACCATCGAAAAAGATGTGTCAAGTGCAACATGCATGTTTTGACTCGAGCATGGGTTATATTTATCTTACAAGATAAAAGACAAACTTATGCTTAATATTAAACAGAAGAAAGCAAGACTTTTCTAGGCTAAAGAACATGCAAACTGGCACATCAACAATGGAAAAAAGTTATTTTTTCAGACAAATTTTATTGTAACATTTGCCTTGTATAGAAAGCAACCAAGATATTGCAACAACAATACTAATCCTCACTGGTTGAACTATTTTGTAAGAATAGCTGACATGACCAATTATTTGATACATGTAATGATTTTTATATATTTTTTATACAGTAAAAAAACATGCAATGTTTATTACAATCTTAATGTAGTAAAAATATGCTTATTTTTTATAATGATAATGGTTTCACTGTAAATAAAACTGATTTATTTAAACTGCAATTATCAAAATTAAATAACAACTTTTGTTACGGGACCAAACCTTTATGAAAGCAGGTTGTATATTACAAAAAGAAAGTTTTGTTATTTATATTGAAATTTAAAATTTATAGACAATTTTAACTTATATATTTTACGTAACTTTTTTAGGGTTTCAGAACAGGTTATGTATATAGACAGCCTCTAGTAAAGTCTGAAGCCCCCAGACAAAAAACAGATGTAGAAGTACCACCAGCTGCAACTTCAGTCTCACAGTATTTTGATGAGGACAAATGGTTGAGGTAATATCATTAAACTTCAGAATGATTTAATATAACATTGCTTTTATTGAATTAATATTGTACAGTAGTCACCACTGAACTTAACCAGGCTGCAGTTAACATGTCATCCAATAAATAAGTTTAAAAAGAGTAGCTTTGATTCATTGCATGAATGTTTTATATAATTTAAAACAAATATACAGTAATTAATCTTTACTATTGCTAAATATCAACTTGATATCTTGCAAGTTTAACAAAATTGAGCCAGTCAAACTTGAGTCATAGGCATCAAAAAACATAGACCACTGCATCCACCCATGCCAATGAACATAGACCAGCCGATAATTTGCATTTAAATAATGTTACAATTGCAGTATTTCTGAAACAACTTATTATTAGGCTCACTTTAGCCTGCAGTAATCCTGTGATATAAGGGGCTTTTTTAGTTTTATTTATGAACCTTTGCAATTTGTCTACAATGACCAGCGGAAAAGCTGTTTCAGAAGATTTAAGGATGCTATCATTGCTAAACAAAGTCGTGGCATATCTGAGAGAGCTATTAGAAAAGAGCTAATGCTAAGCAAGACAACAGTGCACCAGATTATTGTTTATTATACCAACCACGGCCATGTTATACCTAACAAAGCTGCTGGACATCAGCAAAAACTTTAAAAGTTGATGATAGGAGTTTTAAAAGAATCTTAAAAAACAACCACCATGCCACAGATATTGAATGTAACTATAAAATGGAATGATACAACTGGAAAGAATGTATCTGTTTCGACAACATGCAGGAGACTGCAAGAAATGCATTTCCAGTTCTATGCAGCACATGAAAAATCTTTGCTAACAGCACATCAAAAGAAGAAACAGGTACAGTGAGCCAAAGAACATCTTTCTTGGTCTCAACAAAAGTGGCATGAAATTCTGTGGTCTGATAAATCAAACTTTGAATTATCAGCAACAGACAAAAGCAAATGTGTCATTTGATCTGCCAGTCAAGTTAATGAGCCATCATTATTATACTGCTCAGTGAAGTTTCCTGACAGCTTTATGGTTTGGGGATGTATGAGCACCAGTGGTATGGGTCAGTTGACATTTGTTGATGGAATGCTTGTGTCAGAGCAATACATTAACATTCTACAACAGTATTTACTTCTCTCCATAGCAAAGCTATATCCAAATAGAACCTGCATTTTTTAGCAGGAGGGGCCACATGTCATACAAGCAGAAAAACAAAACAGTGGCTTGCAGAAAAGAACATAAAGTTCTTCCTTGGCAGCAGCCCAGATCTTTCAGCAATTGAGAATGTATGGAACATTATGAAGAGACATCTGCGAAAAACATGCCCTTGGACAGTTGAAGAACTGAAAGCTTCCATCTTAACTATCTGGAATTCCATAATGGCAGATGAATGTGAACACCTAGTCAACAGCATGCTGAAACATATGGAAGATGTTTTAACCACAAAAATGATGCAACAAAATATTAAACATGCAGTGGTCTATGTTCATTGACGGGGGTGACACAATGGTCTGTTTTTTGATGCCTTTGACTCAAGTTTGACTGGCTCAATCTTGTTAAACTTGCAAGATATCAAGTCGATATTTAGCAATAGTAAAGATTAATTACTGTATATTTGTTCTAAATTATGTAAAACATTCATGCAATGAATCAAAGCTACTTTTTTTAAACCTGTTTATTGGATCACATGTTAACTGTGGTTTGGTCTAAGTTCAGTGCTGACTATTGTATTAATTATAAATATCAATTATAATTAATACTTATAATTAATTTTATTTTGTAACATTTTAAAAAGATTAAGTAATTTAGAATTAATCTCAGAGATCAAAGTCAAATTTACTTATAAATAAAGTGTTCTCCCCAACAAAAATGTTAGTAGTCTACTACAGTGCTAGCTAAGATTTCTTTGTTAATGAAAACAGAACAATATTCATACTGTAAAGATTTAATAGCATATTGTTCCATAGTCTGGTTATCTTTAAAAATAATAATAAGTAAATAAAATAAACCAGACTAAAGACTATTTTAAATTTATCTGGGAGGGATTACAGTATTATACCAACTCCACCAACCTATAACAGAAATCCTAAACACATTTTCTTGCTATCAGTAATCAATTCTACAATATACAGAATTATCAGAGATATTAAATCTAAACAATTATTGCATTTTTGGGCTACTTTACTATTATTAATAATTATTAAATACCAGGTAATTTGCCACTAAAGGTAAGTGTTAGGCACCAAACTTCTAGTGCCAAATTACTTGGTATTTAATGATTATTAGTAGGGATAAAGTAACCCGAAAATCCAGTAATTGTTTTGCTTTAATATAATAATCATTGGGCTTTAAGATGTTTATATATGAAGTGTCAGAGATACTTTTAAAAATGTGTTGCAATTTATTGTTTTTTTATTGTAATTTTTTCTGTATTTTTACTAACAAAATTCTGATGCTTTATACTATTTGCTGTACTATGTTAGAAATGTAATTTGTTTATGGTATGGGATTTAGTACTAAATACAAAATAGCTGCTTATTAATAACAATTTAATTTTTTGATGATTAGAGAATAATGTTTTAAGCATTTTATATTCTAATTTGATAGTTTGTTATTTACATACATGAATATTATTGAGGTTTAGTTATATTTTAGGAAATTAGTTGGAAAGATTTTAGATTGATGTTAAAATGCATTATAATTTTTCATGTTTAAAATAATGAGAAATAGGTTCACTGTTAACATTTTCTGGATAGAACATACATTTTACCTAATATATTTAAAGCTACATTGGTCTTAGTTATTTATTCATTGACAAGAAATGTTTGAGTGGAAGCAGACTTTTTATTTGTAAAGTAAATGATTCAGTGGAAAGAGAATTACCAATGTCAGTATCAGTAGATCAGAAAAATTCAAAATTCAAAAAAGTTAAATTATTTATGTTCTAAAAAGCATCAAAGTTTATTGCTAGACATCTAGAATAAAATGACTTACAAATGAAGTAATTTTATTTCAGATGTCCATTTTAAGCATCATTTATTTGTTTGAAAAAGTTAATAACCACTAATTTGTTTTCATTATTTTAAAGTATAATGTTTTCTTTTTACTAGTAATTATTTTTGTTAAAATTTTTTAAAATGCAGGATGAGCCAAAATTCAGGACTGCTCCGAATATCTTTATAACAAAGAGATGTGTGCAAAGTGCAAGTGCAAAACTTTGTATCACACTTAGATGTGAGGGAAGGAACATTTTGGCACTATGTTGGTGTATGTCATTCATCTTAAAGGCAGCTAGCTATCTTGGATTTACCTCAACAATGTTTAATGGAAAGGGGGTCAATGTGACACATAATTTTAGATCAGAATTTCATGAGGAATGCATTAGTGAAGTCTGTTTTTCAATATCTGTAATCCATCTAGTGCTAGTAATGATTTTTAAATTGAAAATCAAGTTAGAAAAAATATTTTAATATGAATATTTTGTTGTTACAGCTGAATTTTTTGATGTAACTGGTACAGTTTCACATATAATATGCTCAAAATTATCTCCATTTTGAGCCACACAAAGCCTTAAATCTTTCTTCCAGTCAGCATGAGCTCAGTAGAGTATGTCAGTTATATCCTTTATGATCCCACTTTTTTGTGACTCACTTTGTTATGAGACATAGTCTCATAATAGAAGTGAGGACAGTTGTCTTGTATGAATGGGATGTGGTTTATCAGCAATTGAAATTTATGGTTAGCTCATAAAGGTATATATAAATAATTTGATGTCAGTTCAGATGATGCAGAAATGATGTCAGAGGTTTGCTCCTATCCTGCCATCCTGTGCCATTTAAACTCATTTCATGGCAGTCATAAATAATAAATAATAATCTTAATAAATGAAAGGAGTATCATATTGTTTATTAAATTATAGATGTACCTTAATTTAATTACAGTAAGACCCTGCTTAACACGGGGGATGCATTCCTAGATGACAAAGCACTAAGCGAAACAGTGTTAAACGAGACCATTTTAACATAGAGTAAATAGGGATAGGGGAAAACACAACAAAAAAATAAGCACATTTTACTATAATTTTAAGTTATTTTTATATAAATTTTTGCATAATAATATATGTTAAATAACACATAATGCAAAACTGTACATTTCTGTGTGCAAAACATATGCACACAGAAATGTAAAGTTAATTTATTGTGATGAGGTCCTGGCTCTTCTGAAATTCTTGTTTATTGTGATGAAGTCATATAGTTTCATTGGTTGCTTTCTTTTTCTTTTCTTAAGCAAATGTCGGTAGCAGAAAATCGCATCCAAAATGCCTCGTTTTGCTTTGGCACTCCTATCAAGATCTGGATCATTCACTACAATTTGATCAATGATTTCAGTTGTTGCTACCAAACTTTTACTAAGAAAAACTGTGGAGAAATTTTTTGGGTTCTTTGTCTTCAGAATCTCTATTTTCCAGTTCTACGCGAATTCCTTGTTCTGCCAGTTCTTGAAGGTCGTTATTGGTAAGGCTCTTACCAGAAACCTACAGTAACCACAATATCCTGCTTGTCTACATCTCCTGTATCGATTAAGTTGACAATTTTGTCAACCTAACGATAGAACAATAGGCTATTCTCGATGAGAATTCTTGGATACCTTCAGCTATAACTACTTCCACACTTTGTTCATGCATTTATCAATTAAATATTGCCAAGCAAAGTTGATATTTCCTATGGCATCCATGATGTTATATTTTTTTTCAAAGTTGCACAAAACAAACATAGATTTAAGGGAAGTACGGTGCTATGACGAATTGTCACCTTTTGCTGATTGGTTCGTGTTTGGGAATAATCATATTATATACGAATCAACGAAATACTGCGTTAATTTGAATCTGCATAAATTTTGAACTTTTTTTTTAAGGCTTTGAGCAGACTGCATTATATCAAATCAGCATTAAGCGGGGTCTTACTGTACTTTATTTGTAGTTTTCATCTAAAGGTAAAAAGTTTGTTATCAAACATTCAAAATTGTCTTATTTAATGTTATTTATTGATTTCCTTATACTTTTATCATAATTTGAATTCTTTCATCAATTTTACAAATTCTTTTTAGCATATATTGATGATAATTTTATTCCACAAATTTTAGATAACTTCTTTATTTTGTGGTTGTTATTTATTGATTAACTATTTGGTCTTCCAGCATAGCTTTTTAATTGGTCTATGGCAATGGTTCCCGATTAGTGGTACATGCATTCCTGGGGGTACGCGATATTGCATGAAGGGGTACACGCGGCAATCTAAAATTTAAATGCATGAGATGAAACAATAAAAAAAATAATGGGTGGACCATCAAAAATTCGGCAATTTACAACATGATATTGAATACACAAATTTGTTTATTTATAACTAAAAATATTCTCGAAATTTCATAAAAAAAAATGCATTTGTGACAATACCTAAATGAAATTCTTAAGCAAGAAACAAAAATTGTACAATTAACACAATTTGTGTTAATTGTACAATTATCATTATTATCATGTCAGTAAAGCGGCAATAAAATATTTACTACCATTTTTCACAACATACCTCTACAAGAGCAGATTTTTGGCCATAACAAACATGAAAACTAAACATCATCACCAACTTCAACTCTAAGATGACTCAAGACTGAAGCTGATCAAAAAGCAACCAGATTTTACAAAGTTGTGCAAAGAAAATCATGCACATTTGTTGCATTAAAATTAAATAACCTTATGTTATTTTCATTATTATTAGAATTATATTTTAAAAGTAATAAATGTAAAAAAACTTATTCTATTTATCACTAGCTGCCTATCCACGGCTTTGCCGCATTATATCGAATTTTCTCGTGGGAGTAAGATATTTTCTCGCAGTAAAATGTAGCCTATGTCCATCTCCAACATGTAAGCTATCTCTGTGCCAAATTTTATTAAAACCTGTTCAGCGGTTTAGAAGTGAAAAGGTAACAGACAGACGGCAGAATTACCTTCAAATTTATAATATTAGTATGGATTAATATGAATTTCTGCTATAAGGGGTACGCGAATTTGAGCTCTTTCTTGAAGTGGTACACAGGAAAAACTAATTGGGAACCACTGGTCTATGGTATAACGGGTAATTAGCCAATAACTTCAGTTTAAGTTTTTTCTTGCAAAAATGACTTTACTGATTAAGAATCTGTGGCATGATACCTTACTATATTGAAAAGTAACCTGCTCATTTTCAAGTTAATTCTCAACTGTTGGGATATGAAATGCTCAAAATATCAATGCAATGTCTCAAAATCAACAGGTTTATTTATATTACATAATGTTTCTGATTTTAGAGCTTATATAATGTCCAAATTGTAATTATTTGAAAATTTGATATGTAATGTTTCCATAATGTTTAATAAATATTTTGTCGTCTTTTTACTTATCCTAGACAAATGTCCTGTTATTTCTATTTTCAATAAGTATCTTAGATTTTTCATTAAATATTATTTTATCTCAGTTAATTTTGTTACTTTGCCCACTTCAAATATATTTTTTGTTTTTGTGATTGCAACTTGGTTTTAGCTCAAAAAAATTGAATTCTATTTCTTTGAGTTAGTTGTAAACAATTCTGTTAGAGAATTCTTCTCGAATGCATTCTCCACTCTGTTTGTAGGAGTTGAGTTTCATGTTTTTTTACAGATTTGTTTCAGATATTTAACTTGTCGTTTATTATTTGTTTTTGTATATTGTTATTATTATCGTAGCTTCTTGTCCTTTTTCTTTGTATTTTATTCTTATATAGCTATGTATTTTGGCTATTATTTTGGACTTATTACACTGTGTTTTCTTAGGAATCTTGACTTAGCTTTTTTCTCTGTAGTTTTTAGTAACTTTAAATTACAATATATACCTTTTAGGAGTTGGATGTACTGTACTGTACATGTAATGCTCCAACTGAAGAGGTTTTTTTCCCCCTCTTCAGTTAGAGCATTACATTTAAATAATAATTTAAAAGATTTTATAACGAGAAAATAAATTTTTCTTCATTTTTAAAAATATAATCTTGTAAATCAGCAATTTGTTAATTTTTCTTTTAATTTCACACAAAAATTATAATATATATTATAATTTTTACAAAATACAAAATAACAAAAAGTGTAATATATATATATATATATAATAATAATAATNATAACTTTAATTAAAACAATAATAATTTTTTTATAGAATGACATATTTCATTATTTATAATTTTAACAAAAATTTATTTCTTCAGATGGATCTATGTAAATTTGACTATTTAATTAAAAAATTTAACAAAATGAAAGTAATTATACATAAAAACATTAAAGATAATTTCTGCAACAATCTACTTTCTTAAAAAAGAGATGGTTCACTTATAAAATTTAAATAATAAAAAAAACTATGCTCATATTCTATATTAAAAAACATGAATAAAATAACATGAATATTTTTCATATTATTTTTCAACATAATAAAAATGTATGTATTGAAATCAAGATTTTGCAATCTGTTTTAGCAAGTGAATATTTAAATGTACAGGTACAATATAAATCCCAATTTACAGTCAAGAATCTGATCCCAAGAAAGCGAATCTTCAAAATATAAAAATATATTCCAGTACTATTTCAAAATAATTTTTTAATTAACACAATTTGGTATTTATAAATAATATATAAATTAAAAAAAACTGAATTTATTTGAATAATAGCTAATAATAAAACTATAGATTATAACAAATATTAAAAAATTTTCCTTTACTAATGATATGGCAAAGCTCTTATTTTTTTCTTCTTA
Source organism: Centruroides sculpturatus (assembly GCF_000671375.1). Taxonomy (NCBI): domain Eukaryota; kingdom Metazoa; phylum Arthropoda; class Arachnida; order Scorpiones; family Buthidae; genus Centruroides; species Centruroides sculpturatus. The sequence continues at coordinate 131,097 of NW_019385374.1, forward strand.
AATTTGTAAATTTTTATGTTATTTCAGGATTTTGTTTTCTGTAATAATAATTGTAAATTATATAGTAAATTAAACAATTATATTTCCATTATTCACTAATCAAATTCTAAGAGGAGCACATTTAATTGAAAATGCATACAAATAAATTATTGATTAGATAAAGCTTTTAAACACTTTATACAGTTAATGAGGTATTTCAAATAAAATTTTAAAAAAATGTCTTTTGCTAAATATTAAAATTTCATTTATAATTAATATCTGTATGATTTTATTAACTATAACTACACAATATTCATATATATATATATATACTTTTATATATAGAACTATTATTATAGCTTCTACTAGATAAACTATTCCACTGTTAATAAATATTCATTTATATCATAAGTCATACACAATAATTAGACAACCAACATTAAGTGAGCATATTTCCACTTGTTGGCACTATTAGATGTAGGAATAAATAATACGGCAGTTTCTAAGTTGATACCTTGGTGATTTTTTTCGGTTCGGTAGTTCCAGTTTCAAGAACTTCAACTTTTTGATAAACATTGGGTGATATGACCCATCTCATTTTATCTTGTGTTTTTCTTCCTTCCATGAGTTTTCTTAGAGGACTATAAAAACATATATAGACATACATGTAAATTTTATAAAATTTATTAAATATATTTGAAATATGAAGTAATGTTAACTATTTATAGATATGTTCAAATACAGTAATATCCCAAACTTACGCGATAGGTGGGACCGAGCGATAACCGTGTAAGTCGGGGTATAATTTCGCAATTTGTGTAAAATCCAAGTTGGATGTATGTATGCTAATAAATGTTCTCGTTAATCTTATCTCGTCTTTTGATTCGTTCACAGTTGCAAGAAATCACCACATAGAGTCTCTCAAGTCTCCACAGATATAACAAACATAGAAATAAATAACACAAAATAAATTGTAGCTGTGTGTCGATTCCGCGCGACACGTCCGAACATGTAAGCTGAACAATAGTGTATGGGGAGTGAGTAATCAAGAGTTGTGTGGCACTCAAACAAAAGACGAATCAACGAGATTTGAAAATCGCGTAACTCTGGGTTCGCGTAAGTCGGGGTAGCGTAAGTCGAGGTATTACAGTATCTTTAAAACAGATTTTAAAATAAAATTAAAACTATTATTCTTTGCAGTTAACAAAAAAATGTATTAAAAATATCATCATTTATAGTTATTAATTAAATAAATAATTTTCACTTTTTGTACAATCTTTGGCAAAAAAGTTTTAATCGTGAATTCAAAGTTTCTATATAATATAACTAGTTATTTGCTTAGAAGATACTGGCATTATTTATATAAAATCATGTAGAATCATTTATTGATATCATTTACTATTATTATATATATATATATATATTACACTTTTTGTTATTTTGTATTTTGTAAAAATTATAATATATATTATAATTTTTACAAAATACAAAATAACAAAAAGTGTAATATATATATATATATATAATAATAGTAAATGATATCAATAAATGATTCTACATGATTTTATATAAATAATGCCAGTATCTTCTAAGCAAATAACTAGTTATATTATCTAGAAACTTTGAATTCACGATTAAAACTTTTTTGCCAAAGATTGTACAAAAAGTGAAAATTATTTATTTAATTAATAACTATAAATGATGATATTTTTAATACATTTTTTTGTTAACTGCAAAGAATAATAGTTTTAATTTTATTTTAAAATCTGTTTTAAAGATACTGTAATACCTCGACTTACGCTACCCCGACTTACGCGAACCCAGAGTTACGCGATTTTCAAATCTCGTTGATTCGTCTTTTGTTTGAGTGCCACACAACTCTTGATTACTCACTCCCCATACACTATTGTTCAGCTTACATGTTCGGACGTGTCGCGCGGAATCGACACACAGCTACAATTTATTTTGTGTTATTTATTTCTATGTTTGTTATATCTGTGGAGACTTGAGAGACTCTATGTGGTGATTTCTTGCAACTGTGAACGAATCAAAAGACGAGATAAGATTAACGAGAACATTTATTAGCATACATACATCCAACTTGGATTTTACACAAATTGCGAAATTATACCCCGACTTACACGGTTATCGCTCGGTCCCACCTATCGCGTAAGTTTGGGATATTACTGTATTTGAACATATCTATAAATAGTTAACATTACTTCATATTTCAAATATATTTAATAAATTTTATAAAATTTACATGTATGTCTATATATGTTTTTATAGTCCTCTAAGAAAACTCATGGAAGGAAGAAAAACACAAGATAAAATGAGATGGGTCATATCACCCAATGTTTATCAAAAAGTTGAAGTTCTTGAAACTGGAACTACCGAACCGAAAAAAATCACCAAGGTATCAACTTAGAAACTGCCGTATTATTTATTCCTACATCTAATAGTGCCAACAAGTGGAAATATGCTCACTTAATGTTGGTTGTCTAATTATTGTGTATGACTTATGATATAAATGAATATTTATTAACAGTGGAATAGTTTATCTAGTAGAAGCTATAATAATAGTTCTATATATAAAAGTATATATATATATATATGAATATTGTGTAGTTATAGTTAATAAAATCATACAGATATTAATTATAAATGAAATTTTAATATTTAGCAAAAGACATTTTTTTAAAATTTTATTTGAAATACCTCATTAACTGTATAAAGTGTTTAAAAGCTTTATCTAATCAATAATTTATTTGTATGCATTTTCAATTAAATGTGCTCCTCTTAGAATTTGATTAGTGAATAATGGAAATATAATTGTTTAATTTACTATATAATTTACAATTATTATTACAGAAAACAAAATCCTGAAATAACATAAAAATTTACAAATTTAAGAAGAAAAAAATAAGAGCTTTGCCATATCATTAGTAAAGGAAAATTTTTTAATATTTGTTATAATCTATAGTTTTATTATTAGCTATTATTCAAATAAATTCAGTTTTTTTTAATTTATATATTATTTATAAATACCAAATTGTGTTAATTAAAAAATTATTTTGAAATAGTACTGGAATATATTTTTATATTTTGAAGATTCGCTTTCTTGGGATCAGATTCTTGACTGTAAATTGGGATTTATATTGTACCTGTACATTTAAATATTCACTTGCTAAAACAGATTGCAAAATCTTGATTTCAATACATACATTTTTATTATGTTGAAAAATAATATGAAAAATATTCATGTTATTTTATTCATGTTTTTTAATATAGAATATGAGCATAGTTTTTTTTATTATTTAAATTTTATAAGTGAACCATCTCTTTTTTAAGAAAGTAGATTGTTGCAGAAATTATCTTTAATGTTTTTATGTATAATTACTTTCATTTTGTTAAATTTTTTAATTAAATAGTCAAATTTACATAGATCCATCTGAAGAAATAAATTTTTGTTAAAATTATAAATAATGAAATATGTCATTCTATAAAAAAATTATTATTGTTTTAATTAAAGTTATTTTAAAAGATAAAAATGATTAAGATTAATTAAATATTGAAATCATTTTTAATTTTTTTATTGTTTGTTTAATTTGATTATATTAAAAAAAAACATTTTTTTCAATTAGTAATAGATTTCTTTGTTAATTATTATTATACCTTTAGGTTTATTTTTTTTATAATTATGTAAAGATTTCTTTTTTAAATGTTTTTTTACAAGATATATTAAAGATACTATATATAATATTTATATTCAAACGAACAGTTTTATATAAATTAATAGTCCTTCTTTTAAACATCATATGTATTATAAAATGAAAACAAACAGCAGTGTTAACTTATAAAATAATTTCAAATTAATTATATTGTCTTTTATTATAATTTAAATATTGGCTATATGAAAACAGTTAATAGTTTATTTACAGTTATAAATTAACTGTATTTGTATCAGTCCTAAAGGTAATTAAAATAAATTCTTATTTTTCTGTTTCTGTCTTTTTAGCTATATTAACAAAGTAGCAAATTGTAAATTTTATTTTAAAATCTGTTGTTGTTACCTAGTAATGTTTCTAAAATTTTATTTGTATTTTTAATATGGTATGGATTTTGTTTAAATGTTGTATTAATGTATAAATAATCTTTTAATAGCTTTTAGGCTCATTCATAGATTGTTGAATCTTAGGTCGTCATGTTTTATATTTAATTTCTCTATATCCAAACAAATTTTTATCTAAATGTTTAGAATATATTGTCCAAATTGCATCTCTTAAGTTTTCAAAGTTATCCCATTTCACTTATAGTTATTTTTTCTTATCAGTTGTGTTTTAAGAAGAAATTATTTATTTTTCTACATTATTTACATATCAGCTTGTTATGTAAATATAATAAAATAAATTTTTTATAAATAGTTTTAGCATGTAATATAGTTCATATCACTCAATGCATTTTATATAAAAATGCCTTTACTTCTTTACACTTATAAAAGAATTTTTATTTTAGGAAAATAATTTCTGTATATTATTTAAAAATATGCTCAAAATAAAATTCAAAAATTTTAAATATATATAAAATTAAAAAAATATATATTTTTTTACTTTA
>NW_019385374.1:135706-140219 GCF_000671375.1 Centruroides sculpturatus
TGTTACTAATGATATCTCTATTAATATTTTATTCAATTCATATTTTAATATATTTAATTATTCCAGACTTTTGAGCAGAAAAATAGTGCTATTATTTTAAGTTTAAAATATCAAATATGTATATTTATTTTTATAAACATTATGCTGTTGTTCTTTCCATATATGTTGAGGTGTAATTAACATTAATTCTACATTACCACAAATAAGATTTAAAATTTTTTTTCATTTAACTTTATTTTATTGAAGAATTACAAAATAGCAACAGTTATTCTAATTAATTATTATAGCTGTGTATTATTAAACTTGATAAAATTAATATAAAATTTAGATGAGTTTATTTTAGATCTTTATAATGAAACAGAAATATAAAGTAATATTATTACAGTTTGATAAAAATTCAAAAATTTCATCTTAATAGGTTTTTATACCAAAATTTTTATACTGTGTGATAATTCCATTACAGTTTTACTGAATTTTAATGTTTTTGCAACCACTTATAAATTTTTGCTAAAAATAAATTTCATCTGCTAAGAATAATTATTTAGAGAATATTTAAACAATAGAATATAAACATGTGAAATGTTAGTAGAGATTATTGGTAACACACATAATGTTTTTATTTATTCTTTATTGTAGTTTAATCATTGTTTAAATAAGAATGTCTATATTAATTTATTCACCTTTTCAGTTATGTTTATAATTTAGAGACATATTAATTAAATCAATTTATAGTAATTATAATAATAAATGAAATAAAATAGAACATATTTTCAAATTAGGATCCATTCTTGGTATAGAGAATTGTTTTTAATTTTTAATTTATGCTTATTTTTAGATATATTTTTAAAGATATTTAAAAAAAAAATTATTTGAACTTCTTATTACAATTATTGAACTATTTACTTCAATTTCATTAATAATTAAAATATTTATGTATTAAAAGTATTTTTTCACGTTTGTAAAAGATAATTTTGAAGATGACTTAATCAATTTACTTTTAATAGTACTTGAAGTTTAAATAGCACTAACATGTTTTGATGGACCATTTTCAGATATGGACAGTTGAAATTAAAAGCCAGTTAATGGGCTGAAAACGTTAGTGTTCTTTAAACTTTACCTACTGTTGAAGGTACATTGATTAATTCATTAGAGTACTGTAATTACAATAACTAGTTCATCCTTGATAATTTTGAAGTAATACATTCTATACTCATTTCATAGTAATAAATATATCAAGTAAAATTATATATATTTTTGTAAACTTATTTGTTTATAAATTATCAGAAACTAATATTATAATTTAGATCAGTGATGGCAAAGCATTTTCTAATCCTGGTTTGAAATTGAATTTGAAATTTAGTAATACCAAATCTCATTCAAATATTTAATTTGAGTAATTAATTAAAAAACAAAAAAATGCTTATAAATTTTACTTTATTTAACTTTTTAACCTGTCAGATAACAATAAACTTTATATAAGTGAAAAGAAAACTATAATGTGATAATAACAGAAACAAATATTTCATTTAATGGGAAATCTGCTGCTGGGAGTAAAGTTCCTTAGTGGATATATTTATTTCTGTTACAGTTTATTCCAATTTCCCACAAAATTTGAACTTTACTGCTGCTGTTTATTTGATGTCATTTTTTGTCTGAGGTTCATAATTAATGGTCTTTGAGACTTTCATGAGAGCTTTAGGATCCTGATTTCACACTACAAACTGTTTATGCAAAATTTTAAAATCTATCAATTACATTTTGTAATTTAAAACATCTGATACTTTCTAAACATTGAATGCAGATTCCTTGAAATTTTCATGCAGGTTGCAGTTTGCCATTATTGATCTAGATGATAAATAAGTAAGTAGATACATTTTCATATATTCTGGTTCTTTTAAAATGATAATATTGCTGATGAGAAAGTACTTGCATCTCCTGGCAAACATATGGATTTCATTAGGCATATATTTTTGATGACAGGAATCAAGGAAAATCATTTTTGTGGGATGGTAATCCTTTCAAAGAAGGACAGGATTACTCCCCCACAGGAGTGTCTATAGAAAGAATTGATTACACTCCCACAGAAGTAATCTTCCTTGATTCCTGTCATCAAAAATATGTGCTTTATGCAATCTGTATGCTTAGCAAGTTTTGTTCTTATCATTAGTTCTGGTAAAATATTATTACTGACTTCTTATATTTTAAGATGTTTTTATTTCTATTAATGCATTATTTCATTTCATATATGAATCGATTTTAATATTTTCTAAAAATTTTTTGATGATTTTTAAAGATTTTTGTAATTCTTCATCTAATTTTAAACCATTTAATACTATACACTGTAGTTAATTGGTTGTACAGTACCTATGTATATAGTGTATTTTTCTAGTTGCTAATTTAATAGTTTTGTGTATGTTTTTTTCAGTTTAGATAAATTATAATTTTGTTTGATTTTAATACATAAATAATTATTTAAGTGCTGTTTTAATATGCTAGTTAACTTGAATTTTCAATTATTTTTTATATTTTGTCTAATTATTTCTTAAAATATAGAATTGTTAAAGTAAATTAAAATATTTTGAGGAAGATATTATTTTATTTACTTTATTCAAAATAAGATTTAAATATAATTATCTCAATAAATGTGAAGTAATCAGAAGAATTATACAATTCTAAGGAATTATAATTAGTTAATATTGGTATATATATTATATTTTATTTTCTAAATTTATTAAATATGTTATAGAGTTAAATAAATTTCATTATTTATCAATTTAATAGAAATATTAAATTTGTATTTTTAGTTAGTTATTCAATTTTTGTCAAATTTTGTATTTAGTTTCTTCTTTGGATTAAATGTTTTAGGATTTGATTTGATGAATAAAAATATGTTAGTTTTAATACATTTATGTAATATATAATTATTATTTTTTTAATATTTTACTATTTATTAAATCAATAAATTCAAATAATTTTCAAGAAGAAGCAAGAATGAACAAAGCAAAATGATGATAATGTTAAAGAAAAGTTGTAAATCTTATTCTGGATAAAATTTAAATTAAGTTAATTCTGAAAAAATACTTGTGTAAACTTATTGTAGTAATTTGAATTAATATAGGATTAATATTTAATTTTCAAAACTTTCATATTAATTCTATATTGATTCACAGTTGATGTTATGTATTTTCATACTGAATATTCATAAATTTTGCTTTATATCTCTATTTCAAGAAATGGATCATAATTGAAAAAACTTGATTTAAGAAATTGCATTTGATTTTCTTTCATTTAAATTAAAATTGTAATGAAAATTATAGTGATTTAGTTTATAAGAATTACTAAAATGGATTTCCAAAGTTTGCAAAAATAAATGAAATATATGTACAGAAATGTTAAAAAATGGAGAAAGTACAATTAAACTTCTGATGATAAAGAAAGTAGATCATTAGCAAAGTATTTATTGAATGGAAATTTTTAAATGGAGAGTATCATTGTATTTATATATTGTCACATTTCTAAATAGATAATATTACACTTATACAATGTTATGGCAGAATATAATTCTTACAAATGACTCAAAAGAATAATTCAGTTTGTATTGTTTTTAATTTTTAAATGTGTTTCAATATTTTTTTTCAAAATTTAAATTATTGTGTAAAAAAAAAAAANAAATTTTGTATTTAGTTTCTTCTTTGGATTAAATGTTTTAGGATTTGATTTGATGAATAAAAATATGTTAGTTTTAATACATTTATGTAATATATAATTATTATTTTTTTAATATTTTACTATTTATTAAATCAATAAATTCAAATAATTTTCAAGAAGAAGCAAGAATGAACAAAGCAAAATGATGATAATGTTAAAGAAAAGTTGTAAATCTTATTCTGGATAAAATTTAAATTAAGTTAATTCTGAAAAAATACTTGTGTAAACTTATTGTAGTAATTTGAATTAATATAGGATTAATATTTAATTTTCAAAACTTTCATATTAATTCTATATTGATTCACAGTTGATGTTATGTATTTTCATACTGAATATTCATAAATTTTGCTTTATATCTCTATTTCAAGAAATGGATCATAATTGAAAAAACTTGATTTAAGAAATTGCATTTGATTTTCTTTCATTTAAATTAAAATTGTAATGAAAATTATAGTGATTTAGTTTATAAGAATTACTAAAATGGATTTCCAAAGTTTGCAAAAATAAATGAAATATATGTACAGAAATGTTAAAAAATGGAGAAAGTACAATTAAACTTCTGATGATAAAGAAAGTAGATCATTAGCAAAGTATTTATTGAATGGAAATTTTTAAATGGAGAGTATCATTGTATTTATATATTGTCACATTTCTAAATAGATAATATTACACTTATACAATGTTATGGCAGAATATAATTCTTACAAATGACTCAAAAGAATAATTCAGTTTGTATTGTTTTTAATTTTTAAATGTGTTTCAATATTTTTTTTCAAAATTTAAATTATTGTGTAAAAAAAAAAAA
>NW_019385374.1:141020-155251 GCF_000671375.1 Centruroides sculpturatus
TATATAAATTTTTTTCCATTTGCATTTTATTTGTGTGTAAAATATATATTTGTTGATGTAATGGAACTGAATTTGTTTAATTTTAATTATAAATTTGGAAGTTTTGTTAAAATTTTATAAGATTTAAGCTTTTAATTCAAATAATTAAAATGAAGTGGTAAATAATTTTTTAAGTTTTAACTTATTATTTTATTTTTGAAATTTAGCTAAGCATGAACAGATTTTAATTTTATTTATTTTACTGCTATGCTTTTGTTACCTGATATGTTTTAACTATTTTTCATTTAATTAGTTATTTTCCCCTTCTGTAGTGGGTTGACATTGCTGAGAATGATGACAATGGTTCTGTAAGCAATTTTTTGCACTGCTTATTTTATAACACATTTAACACTGTATTTTTAAATACTAACTTTTTAAAATTTACAAAATTTAAATTTTTATTTATGTAAAATTTTAATATTTTATGCTGTATTATTAAAATATTTTAATATTTTTTTTTTATATTAAATTTAATTTTTGTTTTTAATATATTTTTTTTCAATTTAAAATTTATTTAAGTAAATTTTAAGTTTATTAAATTAATAATTTATTGTTTTAAGGTATTTAAATATGATTTTAAATGGTTTCCAAATATTAATTTCATTATAAGTAAAAATATGCTATATATAAAATTATTTACATTTGATTTCAATTTTTTTTAAATGCCAATTATGAATTAAAAACTTTAGTTTTTTTACAAAATTTGTTTTGCATGTCAAATTTATTTTGATTGATTTGCATGATGCATGATGTTTTTATTTAGTATTTATTTATTTATTTTTTTTTTTATAAAATATAATTGCATCCATCCAAAATCAGAATATATATTTGGATGCCATTGATACAAAAATGCTTGTTATGTAATGTTACAAACAAAAGTGAATTGTTTTTTCTTTGCCTTTCTTTTCTTTTTCTTTGACTTTTATGACACGCATCCCTTTCCTTCTTTTCTACAGTGGGTCCAGGAAGGATCCCCATCACACAGCACATCTATCAAAATTCAGTCTCCCCATCAGTTTGTCCCTAAAAGCGGTGATCCCAACGAATTCAAACGCAAACAAAAAGAGGTCAGTTCAGTTACATTCTTTCTCTGCTTGCATTTTATCTTTTGTTATTTCTTTTTGAATGCCTTGCATTTTGATGAGTTAATGCTTGTTTTGCAAATAGTAATTATTTAATTTCTATTTTGAAAGTTTGCCCATATTTTTTTTATAATACTATTATTTAAAATCAATAAAATATAAATAATAAGTAAAGTAAAATATATGTATTTTACTTTGGTTTATATATATATATATATGTATGTATGTATGATAAACAAATTCAGTTTTAAAACCATATTTTCAAAATTTAAGACAATTATATCAATAAAAGTATATAGACAGTTTTAGACAATAGAATTATATTATAATTACTGGTACATAAAATATTGTATTAATTTGCTCTTGAAATAGATGATTCTGTAAAATTTAGAATTCATTACTTGCTAACAAGGTCATGTTTAATTTAAAACTTTTCTTTGTTTACAATTTGTATATGACAAATTTAGCAATTACAAAAATAAAGTATAAATTATCTTCAGTTTTGAATTTCTTTTTTTTCTTAAATACATATAGTTCTGATGATAAAAATTATTTAAAAAATTATAAAATAAGCATATACAAGAATAAAATTTTATTAAAAACTAAAAATAAAATATTCTTACAACTGAAATTAATATTTTCAATTTTTAAAATAGATTTCCTATGATAGAATCAAAATTTTGTACTTATTATTTACAAATTTATGCATATTAAGTTGTCAATTATTCAGTGGTTCCATATTGAAAAATTTTTATTGATTAAAATATTTTAATTATAAGAAACATTAAAGTTTTAAAAAAATTATTAAAATAAATAAAATAAGAATGATTTATAAATAAATAATTTAAAACCTTTTTGCAGTCTTCATTAAAATTTGTGTCATATTTTATCATAGAACAACAAACCAAAAATCAGATTTTTTTAACATTAAAACTGATGATTTTAAATAATAAAATGATTTACTCATAATTATTAAATTTCAATATTTTGACCTTTAGTATTATTAACATTTTAAATTTAATTATGAAATAAAAATATAACAAAAATACAAGAACATTATTATAAAATTGGAAAGTATTTTTCAATTGTTACCTTATCCTAGAATTTTATTAAAGTCTGTTATTAGATCTTATTTATTCTGTTAAAACATTTAAAATATGAAAACTAAATTTAAGCAAATTTAAACAAAAATATCTTATTTGTATATTGTAATTAATTTATTTTAATTACAATTTTAATATTTTAATTAATTAATTTTGTTATAAATTATTTTAAAGAATAAATTTATTCTTTGAAATAATTTATAACAAAATTAAAATATTATTAGACTGGGCAAAATTGTTTATAGTTTCAAATTTCAAAATAATTGATTATAAAAGATATATATATAACATATAATTGTAATAATTTTTATAAGTATTTTATATAAAAACTAATTAAAATATGCTACATTTGAAGTATATGAAAAAATAATAACTTTTTTTTTAATGTTTTTAGTTGAAGGTCCAAAGCCAGATTATTTATGGACTAAAATAATAATTAATAGCTCAGTTACATATAATTCAGATTTTTATTCTCTGCCATATGGGCACTTTGGCCTTTTATCATGTCCAGTATGGATTTGAGTAAGTCACAATAAGATGAAGGATGAGGCTTGATGAAGACTGTTCATAAAAATTCCTGGCTTTCTCTGTCCAGATTCAGTCTTTGGTTTCCAGGAGCAGCAAACATATCTTTACTACCTTAGTCATCTGGCTGGTACATAATTTGGCTTAAAGATAGGCAGTTAGACCAACACTCTGTATTAAGCTTAATAATTTATAAATTAAATTTAAAAGTTTTGGAAGGAAAGATTGGCCTAGAATGGGACTCAAATTTATTTTGGATGTTAGGTTTTTATCATCATTAGAAAAATAAACATAAAAGTGGAATTTAAACAAAATACACATTGTCATAGAAGCAGGATGGAAATAAACTTAAGATTATAGGAAATAAATTATAGTATAATTAACCAAAATAAAAAAATAACATAGAAGCTGGATAATCAATAAAAACATGTTTTATTCCTATAGCCTTTAGGAATCCAATCATTTCAAAGCATATTTTAATTAGTTTTTAGGAATATTTTGGAATTCATTCTTAATATTTTATATTATTAACTCATCAAATATTATGATTTTAAATTTTGAACATTATTAATTAAAATAATAATGAACATCAAGTAAGGATAATTAAATGATTTATAGATTTTTAAAATAATTAAGTACAAAATTGAGTAATTTACTTTTGTCATTATCAATCTTAAAAAACAAATATTCTATAAAATGTTAAACAGTTAACATTTTAGAAGTTTGTCAATACTATAATCTTCTTATAATCATATAATTTTATAATCACAAATAATTAAAAATAAAATTATATTATATTTATTTTACAATATTTAACAATAATATTACAAATTTAGTTTAATTTATATAAAAGAGTGTTGAGTTTCTGGAATTCTACTGTATATACAGTAGAGTTCCAGAAACTCAACACTTGATAACTTGACATTCTGTAAAAGTCATTCAAAAACAAAAAATTCTAATTTTTTACTTTTTAAATTAATACTAGGATCAAATAAGTTATTGTTCTTCACTGGCAATACTTGAAAATAACATTAATTCTGTGCGTTAACAAAGAATATAATCCTTTTTCCAAGTCTTCCTGTACAAAATGCCACTACGTGAATGTCACTAACTTGAAAGTAGCCACAGAATAGCTAATATTTTTATAAATTAAAATTTAACAACAAATAGAAATAGTCACTATTGATACGTAGGTTAGTATGTATATGAATTTGCACATATGAGGGGGGACCCAAAAAAAATCGGATTTTTTGTATAAAAACTTTATTTATTAACTTTTTTACAAAATTTCTTCAGTCACCTTCAAAGTACTCTCCATTGATGCGATTCACTTGTCAAATCTTCTCCCACTGTTTGAAGAATCTTTGGAACTCTTCAATCTTGATATCATCCAGTGCCCTTAGCAAAGATGTTTTTACCACCTCCACATCATCAAAATGTTTCCCTTTTAGATTTTTCTTCATTTTTGGAAACAGAAAAAAGTTGCGAGAGGCTAGGTCTGGTGAATACAGCGGGTGGGAATGACAGGCCAACCCCGAGAGGCCAAATAGTGGGTCACTCCTAAGGCCGTGTGTGCGGGGGCGTTGTGATGAATGAACCAGTCACCTGATTGCCAAAGTTCCAGGTGTTTCCTTTGCACATTTTCTCCCAAAGGTCTTAAAACTTCCAAATAAAAGTGCTGGTTAACAGTCTGGCCAGGGGGTACAAATTCCCAATGCACGAACATCAAAAAAGACAATGATCATTGTCTTCACATTCAACCTCACTTGTCTTGCTTTTTTTGGTCTGGGAGAGTTGGGAGTCTTCCACTAGCTTGACACTTGCTTAGCTACCATAACACCAACTCTCATCACCTGTAATGTCTTTGGTCAAAAAGTTTGGATCACTTTCAATTTCTTTTTTTAAGTCGCGGCTCAAATTCAATCAAATGTTTTTTTGATCCTGTGTGAGAAGGTGAGGAACAAATTTAGAGGAAGCACGTCTCATTTGCAACTGCTCAGTTAAAATCCGCTGGCACGAGCTCCAACTCACGCCTGTCTCTTCTGAAATTTGGTCGATCGTGAAACAACAATCTTCGTTGATTTTTTGGTGGACTTTTTGAACGTTTTTATCATTTTGAGATGTTGAAGGATGCCCAGAACAAGCACGGTCTTTAACACTTATCTCACCATGTTTAAAGCACCTAAACCACTCGAAAACTTGTGTGCGGCTCATAGCATCCTCTTTAAAAGCCTGTTGCAACATTTGGTAAGCTTCTGTTGCCGATTTTTCAAGCAGGAAACAAAATTTCAAACACACTCTTTGTTCTTTTAAATTTGCCACAATGACTTTGCAGCCGGAACAAAATAACAGTAAGAGAAACACAACACTGTGCTCAAACATAAACCTACAAACTGATGTTGTCTGCTCAGCTATTTTGTGAAGGTCTCTACTAACCCCATCTAGCGGGAGAAATCTGTACTACGTCTACAAATTGCAGCGCGCTCTCAGTTCGGGTTTTTTTGGGTCCCCCTTGTATTATATCTTTAAGAAAATTCTGCTATTTATACTAGCATCATCACTGTCTGTATAACTTGTCATTTTCAGTAACATGTTACTTTCTAAGTCCACATTAAGTCAAGTTTGCAGGACTCTGCTATTGAATAATAACCTGCAAGGGACAAATTATTTCAATCATTAAGTAGCCTTTTAACTTAATTTTAAAATTTAATAAAATAAAATATGCTATCATGTATGATAATCTGGTAATATTAATTTTTTAAATTATATTTGACATTAATATTATAATGAGCAGGAGCAGAATGTTAGGTAAATTATATTAATAAACATATATTATTATTATAACAGTTTCTAAATATCATACACTAAAGAAAGTGTTAAAATCTATTGGATTTTATAGATATAGATAGATTTTAACTTCATGAAAGCAATTAGAAAATGGCACTCTTGCATACATCTTACATACATGTCTATATGATCAATAGTCACAGCCAACTGAATATAATAAGATAAACTGGACAATTGGATATTTTCTATGGCAATCACTTGATTTAATTATGCTGTTCTGATACAATATAAGTGTAATCACATACATATAAAAATTCAGAACAGAAATACTATTATTGAGGCATTTACATTGCTGAAGAATCATAATGATGAAATTATTTAAAAGAGATTTTTAGTTCTCAGTATTAGCAAAACATGGAACAACAGTAATGTTTGTTAAATTCTTTTTAATTTGTGAAATTTTTATAAATTAGTACCTCAGGATACAAAATTAATCCGTTCCAAAACTGAGATCATATCATGAAAATGCCGTAAGGTGAATTATTTTTCCCTATATGATTATATGTAAAACCAAATAATTCATTCCAACACGAAAAACACACTCAAATTAAAGCTAAGTAGTGCATTGAAAAAAAATAACTTTAGTAAGGAAAACACTGAAAAATGCGTTTTGTAGTTGTAAATGTATAAATAACCATAATAGCAAAATAATTGATTAAAAAAATGTAGTTTTATTTGCACTTTACCTTTGAGGATAGACATCAGTGGAGGTGTAAACTGGTGGCGGAGGAGAGGGAGAAGGGAAATGATACTAAAACTTAACTTACATAACACAATGTAATAATAACTTAAAAAAACTTAACACTAATTTTTTTAACTTTTCTCTAAGTTATTTTTAAGTTATTGTTACATTATGTTATGTAAGTTAAGTTTTAGTATCATTTCCCTTCTCACTCTCCTCCGCCACCAGTTTCACCTCCACCGTTGTCTATCCTCAAAGTTAAAGTTCAAATAAAACTACATTTTTTAAATCAATTATTATTCTATTATGGTTATTTATACATTTACAAATACAAAATGCATTTTTCAGTGTTTTCCTTACTATATTNGAGTTTGGCTTTGCCTACTTTTTAAAATGTTTCTAAAATGACTTAGGCAAATGTCATTACTCTGAGCAGCAATATGGCTAGTGTGAACCTTTTTGGGATGTTTCTTTTCAATAAAATCAGTCACTTTCTGATAATACCTCAAGATTTCCTTTATTGAGTGAGATCCTTCCACGATGAAGCAAACACATGGACTGAGACCAATGAACAGAAGTGAATAAAAAATGGCACTGCAAACTAATGTAACGTCGTATGGTGAGTTTTTATTCGTACCGTGGAGCAAAAATATGTTTGATTTTCATGTCGTATCCTGAAAATTTCGTATGCTGGAGCGTTCATATCCTGAGGTATTACTTTAATTTAATAATCAAGTAGTTTTTGTTCTGTGAAAATTAGTAAAGAAATGATGGTAAAAGAATTATTTCTATACATGAGCGTAATTATTTCTATAAAATACATGTATAAACTGAAGTGTCAATAAAAGAATACCTATTATATTAATGATAATTATTATACATTGTTGATGGTAATAGAATAAATTGTATTTGTTTTAAAAAGCTTTACATTACATTTGCATATCTACATAATATAACTTTGAATATATTCATATAGAAATATTTTGTAAAAATAATTGATGAAAGTATTGATTTATGATTGAAGATTGATGAAAGTAATGAGGACAATCTTGTGTATCAACAGTTTGATTCCCTTACATCAGTGTTTCTCAACCTTTTTCTCATAGCGAGTTATAAAATTATGGATAATTTTACACAGACCAATAATTATATACAACTGCAAATTATGCTTATTTATTACATTTATACATGATTATACTATTTAAATGCCACTTGTAATCAACTACGCCAACATCAATATGGTCAAATATTTTTTTGCAGATTGGTGAAATTTTTTCACTGACCAGCAGTTGAAAAAAACTGCCAGAGTCCATTTTGCATTTTATTGCAGAGATGTAGCCTCAAATAAAAGGTCATCTCCATAACTGGAAATTGTTTTTGGAAGATACTGGTGTCTGTAATGACAGAACACAAAGACAATTTTGTAGCTTCAATAAATTTTATTTATATATTTTAACTGAATTTAAAACTTTAGAACTACATTTTTTCTGCATGATACTCTTTACAATGGTAGAGGAGAAGGTGGTATTATGGAACACTGCAGGTATTATGGAACCACCCCATTTCGAACTGATAATAAAGGCGAACTGTAGCGGATTGTGGTTGAGCTGAACTAGGCAGACATCCATAGCAAGGGGAAAACCCGTTTTACTTCGGTTAAACGGTTGTCCGCATTTAATTAGCAAATTTGTTTTTTTCAAAATTTACAAGTTTTGAATGCTATGTGAATTTAATTATTTTTAAAATATAAATCGTATAGTTGTAGGTTCACTGGTGCATGTATTCCGTTCCAGAGACTTAAGGGTACATATTAATCTGTGTGATGATCACGTTTTTTAAATTTTGGTCTCGGCAGACATAAGTTAATTCGAGATGGCGATGCGTGAAATATGGACCTATTGGTGCTTTTACAGTAATATGGAACTCAACTCCTCCGAACTTTCTCTTTGCAAGCGGACATTCCTCCGGAGCAATTTGTGAAAAAGACACTAGGTAGAAAGTCAATTATTCCCGAGAATACTGAAAAAGAGCTGCTGGAATATATATTGTTGATGGTGGTCATATTTTTCTATTATAAAAGCATTTTTGCAATAAAAATACATTGGAGTAAATAATTTTGTAATTATTTAACATTTTTTGTACTTTCTTATTTGTTTTTGGCTACATTAAAGCATTTCTTTGAAAATATACAGTAAGGTTCCATATTACCACCCGATTTTCTCTAAGCCTACTTTCAGACTTTTTGTACTTTAGCCTTCAAAACCCATACTTATAGTTACACTAGCAAAAAATCCAATTAGGAACATTTAGTTTACTAGTTACCAGTACTTTTTGCACAAAAAATGTGGGTGTAGTTATGATACTTTGTTTACAATTCACTAAAATATAATTGGGGTTCCATAATACCACCTTCTCCTCTATATTTATAACATTATCAATCATTAGAATATTTTAGTTTGTTTATTCTTTATAGAAAAATTGAATTAAATACTCTGTATAAATAAAAACTTTATTCAGTTATAATAGATAAAAGTTTTCTATTTAAATTTAAGAAACTACTTAAATATGAAACATCTTTTTATTGCACGAAAAGTTTATTTTGAATGAATTTTTTATTTCATATAAATTTTGTTTTAAAAATGAATTACAAATACAGTTTTATGAAATAAGAATAAGGTTATAAATTTTTAATTACTTTGAAAATTTATAATAATTAGTTTTGTGATATATTTTATGTAATGTAAATAAAATTTAGTTAAAGGCAAATAGAATGAGTGCCAAAGTAACTGCAGGACCACAGTCTCAAATTTTGGAAGGTGTTACTTGGGAAGAAGTAAGAAAAATGCAAGTAAGTGTGAAAATCTTTGTATTATCTTGTATTTTTAATAATTTGCATATAAATTATTTATAAAATCATGATGAGTTAAGAGATAAAACAATAGAACAAAAATCTTCTAATCCGAATACCGGTATTCTTATAAAAATCGTACTTACTCAACCTTTATTGTCCGGTACTTGTAAATTATTTGTAAAACAAACGTTTTCGGCCTCAGTCGAGGTCTGCTTCAGGTTAAATTATTGGATTTCATTCTTCGAATGCACGTTTAGTTTTAAATATAATCGAATTTCTTGCGCGTGTTACGTATCGTCATCGTTTTTGTTGTTCTTCGCATACGTAACGCCAAGCATAAGAAAGCGTGTTTCCGTCTTTGTTGTTTATACATCTCCCTGTCCTGCCTGCTTTGTAGATTTCTAGGGCTTCAAGTGCTCTGATGTGATCCGTATGAAAAGCTCTATTTATTAATCTGGCTTTTGTGAAAAAGACACTAGGTAGAAACATTTTTTGTACTTTCTTATTTGTTCTTAAAAACCTTTATTGTCCGGTACTTGTAAATTATTTTACAAATAATTTACAAGTACCGGACAATAAAGGTTGAGTAAGTACGATTTTCAATAGAACAAATAAAAAAATTATGATTATGCATAATACTTAATGCAAAGGATGTTAGTTTTATATGTTATCAATCTTATACTCTAACTATTGGCAATATTTCTATAAGATGCTTTTAACAAGTATTTTTAAAACTATTATTGAAGACACTGTTTTATATTCAAAGTATTAGATATTATCTCATATTGAATTGGTTGCATTTTTATTAATGTCACAAAAAATTAATGAAGTGAACAGAAAACTCATTACAGCTAAACATGTAAAGGAAGTTAGAAAAGATTAACATTTTTCTGTCACTGTGTATTTTAACCAATAGGAATACTTTTAAAGAATCTATTACTTGATTGTGAAATAGAAGCAGAAGGTAAAAAACCACACATGTATTGTGAGAATGATTCTACCAAATTAGCACTTTTTAAATCATGTAGATTTCACTTTATCAGTGATTATGAAACATGTTTAAGACTGAATACAGAAACATTTGATATTATGAAATGTTATCAATAAAATTGTTATGTATATTAAGCAGATCATTGATAGTTGATATTTTGTTAATAATAAAAAAAATAATAGATGTTATCCAATTATCAGCAGTTTAAAAGAGACAAAACAACAAAATACAGTTATTTCTGTAAAAACTAGAATTACACAGGACTCTACAAACTTACTGGCTTAAGCAGGTTTTTTGTCTTAGGCAAGCTTGAACAAGAAAATAGTCACTGCTTCAAATGTGAATGTATTTTTTTTTTAACCAGGTTTCCATTTAGACATGGTATTTGCTATATTTATTGAAATGGTACATCTGTTCTAAATGAACAGAAACTTCTAATTGAAAATATATACTTTTAAAAGTTTTCTTGGGTGGTTTACTTCCTAGTTTCAATTACTTTGAATCTTGATTCGTTTTTTGAAACCGTGTTTTCGTATTTATTTACTAATGAACACAAGACTGTGTTATTATTAAAACACTTGGCGTTTATCCACTTTATTCAGTTGATACGGGCACTTTTACACGTTTCGGGCGTATAGCCCCTCATCAGTCAACTGATAAGAAGAAACATTTACATTAGATTATTACATTTTTTAAAAATTATATAACGATTCTAAAACATATAACATTTAAGACATACCATTTAAAAAATTTCAATGACACACGTACAGCACAAGTTATTATTTACTGCTGTTAGGATAAGTTGATAACAATGATAACATAAACCTACATACATTAAATTAAAAAATAAAACACTGTATAATTATACACGCTTATACTGATAACGCACATAACTATACTAATTTTTGTGTACAATTGTTTCTTACTGTTAAGTAGCCGTGACACATCCTTTATCTTCTTACTAAAGTTGATAAATATATAGGCAGAATCCTTTCTAATGTTTAATGAATATATTTGATGGTTTCTCACAACATTTCATTTGCACATAACAGAATCAGATAAACTTCACTTAGCATATTATAACAATTTTGTTTCCTGGGCATTATACAATATTGAGTCTTATTGCTAATTTGCATTTTACCATTCATGATGGTCGGATTTTACATAATATTTGTAATAGCAAAAGGTATCTAAGTAAACAGAACACATTAAATATTTTTACAAAAAATTTTTAGAATTTTTCTAAAACATACTAACTATCTTTCATTATTACAATATTTTTAGCCAATCGTTACTTATTTTAATGCTTAGATTCTTGTTTAAACAATTTTTAGAGTTTATTATAGCTACACTTTCTTTAAATTTTCTACTATATGTGTTCTTTTCTTTGTATAAGATTTTTGTATTAGTTTTATCAATGTTACAGTTGTTTAATAGGCAATGATCATGAAAAACTGAATTTAATCTATGATATTTCATATCAGCGATGTGTTCTTTTAATCTTATGCTTAATTTTCGTTTGGTTTCACCTATATAAATATTGGTATCTTTACAAGTACATGGGATTTCATATACTACATTCTTGGTTTCTTCTTTAGTCTCATTATTTTGTTTTTTGGCTTTTATTCTGGCTTTGAATCTCATTGAACTTTAATGCTCTACTCTACTTTGAATCTCATTGAACATTTAATGCAGTATTCTGAAATTTCTGAATAAAACTTTAATAAATCTCTAATACATTTTGGCTATATCAAACAAATTTTTCAAAAAAAAAAAAAACTACTTGACATTCATATTTGATGATGTAATTTTCCTTATAATGTCAAGAATGCCAAGATTTCTTTTAAATAAGAATATTTTTTATTATTTATTCATTTATATGAAAATTTGTTTTAGGATGCTATGATGAGTGGTACAGGAGATCAAGTGGTATTAGTTGGAGCAGCATCTAAAGGAATTATTCAAAGAGATTTTCAACATAATGCCCTTGTTTATAAGAGTGCTTATGCAAAGAATCCATTTGATAGTGTTTCAGACAAAGAGCTTGAAGAATACAAAAAATTAGTAGAAAAAAGGCAGCGTGGAGAATTAGGTATTTATTTTCATTTTGATGCAAAGAATATATCAAAATTAAAAATCAGAACATAATTAAAATTTATTTTCAATATTTTTTATTTATAAAATGAGTAGTAATTTTTAAATTGCAAAATTTTTGGTGTTATATTGTAAAAATAAAATTTAAATTGCTTTTTTGCGTATTTGCTCATTTTAATTGTTAATATAGTTAAGTGTTAATTTGAATTTAAACTGTTGTTTGATTCTATAACATTTGATGATTTATTGAAAGAATTTTAACTTAAATTAAATAAAATAAAAAGGTCAATAAATTTTTTACATATAAGAAACATGAAGAAATAATTGAAAAAGCAGCATAAATTTTATTTTTATAAATAGTAATATTATTTCTGGTATTATTAAAATGATTATTAATAAATCGTTGTAAAACTTAAAGATATCATCTATTCCTAACTCCCTTTCTGAATAGATAAAAATATTTTACTTCTGAACTGAAAGATTTTGATGTATTTTTATATTTCAAAAAAATGTACAGTGATAGATACATTCTGTTTAAAAATTTACTACTATTACAGAATAATATTTAAAAAGATTAATTATAAATATCGATCTGTAATAGATTTATTAAAATGTTAAAAAATGAAATTCTACATAAATTCCCCTAAGTAGTCCCACATGATTGCCTAGACCAGTGTTGTCCAACTGAAATTGTTTACTGGGCCAAAAATAAAAATACAATGTGGGCAGCACATATTTATTTACAACAAAACATATACAATATACAAAAATACATATATTTTATATGTATTTTAATGCAAAACTTGCTTTTCAATTTTTTAATGTCAAGAGGTATTTTTGATGTTGTACAATACAATTGGTTTTTTAGATTTTTATCGGTCAATCTATTACAACTTTTACATTTAACAATCTTTAATTTTGAGAAAAAAGATTCACAAAGATAGGTGATTCCCATTGCAGCTGTAATGCTCATCACATTTTTTTAGGTTAGGGAATTTATCATTACAGACATATTTTGTATAAAACTGAATTTTATTATTGGCTTCAAACATATATTTCAATTCAGAAGATGAATGGAGATCTATCAAATCTATCTGCAAATTTGTTGGAGCTTGTTCCACAACAATGTCAAATGGACATAAGAAAATATTAAACATATTCTCATAAATTTTTAAATATGAAAATCTTTCTTGAAATTCTATTAGTAAATTAGTAATTTCTTGTGCATATTTAGAAAAATGTTTTTCTAAATATGCACAAAAATATGCAATCTAAACACGAAATGATTTGAAAATTCAAATCATTCTGTGTTTAGATTGTTAACAGGTTTAATTATGCTTTACTGTGCAAATTATTTGATTATAGTCAGCTGCCAAGGGCCACTTCATGTAAAGGTTATGTTCTGTAAGTCATTTCAAAATCGAATGACCATTAGTTGTTTTCTTTTCTTTGATCTGGCAGCCATTTTTAATAAAGTTATTCTCTTTAGCTATCTCTGCTAATTAAGTTGTGGAAAATGCTTAAAAATTTTTGGAAATTGAAAGAAGAAATTTAAATTTTTATGAATAAAAAGACCAGAATGTTCCTAAATTATATGATGATTTTTGGATTTATGTTTCCTTCCAAATATCATAATGAAATTAAATGAACTTAATAAGTAGCTTCAAGGTGAAAACAAATTGATCACAGACTGTTATCAAAATATAAAAGCATTCATAGCAAAATTCAAACTTTATGAAAGTCAGTTAAAATCAAAAACTACAATTCATCGTCCAAAATTACATAAATTTAATAGTAACAAAAACATTTTTCGAAATATGTACAAGAAATTACTAATTTACTAATAGAATTTCAAGAAAGATTTTCATATTTAAAAATTTATGAGAATATGTTTAATATTTTCTTATGTCCATTTGACATTGTTGTGGAACAAGCTCCAACAAATTTGCAGATAGATTTGATAGATCTCCATTCATCTTCTGAATTGAAATATATGTTTGAGGCCAATAATAAAGTT